>NW_006239485.1:149131-201744 GCF_000226075.1 Solanum tuberosum
TTCTCCCCGTTTAAACCCCTTACATTCCAAGAGAGGATTTTTACTCTCATTTTTGTTTCAGAGATAGAGTCCTCCCATTAGATCTCGGTTCACCATCTTTGAAGTTCACATCAAAAATTAAATTTCTAACTTCTTTTGGGATTGAGTTGATTGTATTGTTGCTCTTTTGACCCTCTCCTGACATCTTTTCCTTCCCTGTTCTCTGGTCAAGTTTCATCAACAAGGCGTATGCTTCTTTTTGGCATCCTTTGAGGTCAATTCCAAAGTGCTGGCTCAAACTGATCATGTTAGCTTGGACCCATTCATTGGCTGTAGCTTCAACATCTCTTTCTTGATTGCTGCTATCAATTTGGATTGGTACCGGTTCTGAATCTGCATACATGACAACCATTGCATCAGAGAAATCTATCTCCTCCCTTGTTCTCTGTTTTTTGCTTTCAGCAGTCTTCTGTATAGCCAAATTATCTCCCTCTTTAATTTTTTGTTTGTGTTTCTTGCCATTCTTCTTTCCCCTCCCTCGCCTCGATAAAGGGATCCCTCCCTTGTCGAACTCAATTTCTCTAGCGCCATCGAAATTCACAAAGTATCGATTCTCTGGCGGATTCTTTTCCATAATCGCTTCAATAAAAGGCTCTGTAAAGTTGAGAATTTCAGGGCCTGATTTAAAGGCTGCAGAAGGGATGTCTTTGGGCTTCAAAGGAATTTCATTGGGCTTTCCTTTAGTGAGCCCATTTGAGAGGCCATCAGCAATTAAATCATAGGCCCCACTTATATTCTCTCTACGCATGTAATTTCTAGGGCACACCCAGTGGTCCTGTGAATTCAAAAATTTCACGTGTCCAGCCACGTGATTTCTGTCAGCTGAATTTCCCCCTTTCTCGTATACATCAAGTTTCGATGTTCCTGCTCCATCTGCCAGTCTTCCATTTTTGTGTAAAGCTTCTGACCGTTGGGCCAAGATGTTTGACGATCTGAATCCTGGTTCAATCTCCACCTCTCTAGACGGCGAAGCCTCTTGCTTTTTCCGGTATAGTGCCGGTAACTCGCACCATATCGGAAGGGAGTAGATGAGGTCACCGTCAGCCACTTCAATAGATGTCGGAATCTTTTCTTTCGGTCCCCTAACTCTAATCCTTGCCCATCTTAGGTGGTTTTTCAGCTCGGTTTCTTCTTCATTCTCAAGCCATCCACCACATGCATCCCCAATCTCTTTCATCATCTTTGAGTTCCATAAATGCAATGGAAGACCCAGCACTCTGATCCAAAACCATTCAAACCTGAAGGTTTCCGGCAGCGCACATGTGGTCGGCGACCACCACTCAAGGTTCAGGCACTGCCCTTGTCTCCTCCATTCCCCCATGAGGATTTGTTCGGCGTCTCTTCTTGTCTGGAACTCAAACAGAAATAGGAACCTGTTCAAATCGTACACCTGAAGGTTGAGGACTCCCTTCCAGGTTTGATTTGCCCATCTCCTCATGTCGTTTCGAGTAGGGGCTTCATCTCCACCAGAAAACCTTCCTACCAAGCATCTGCGGAGCAAAGTATTCTCCTCCTGAAGACAATTCTTCATCGGAGCTTTAGCTTGGATCTGTTGGGTCCATTTGTTGTTTGTAACAGCTCCTTTGTAATTTCCATTTCCAGTGAAAGGTTTGCTTATAAAGCCCCCAGCTGTGGTGTTCACTGCCTTTGTACGGGAATTTAAATTAATGAAGCTTTCAATTTTTCCTGCAATTTTCCCCCATCCCTCATTAAAAGTGTTTTCCGGAATGATAATGATAGTTCTGCTATGACCATTGACAGATATGACTGACATAAATCTTCCATATTTATTGAACTTTTGAGAGCAATAAATGTAGGTTGAGACATCCCTACATCTCCACGATTTAAAACTCTTTCCCCTGTTAACCGAGGCTTCACAGAATCTCTTGCAAAGCCATAAAAGGGCATCCTTGCTAAGGACCATATTCCTCACTGAGAGTCTAGTGGTCTCCACCCATTTGTACCATTCTCCTGTCGCCGATGTGGATGTGATATCATACGCCTTACCCCCCATTCGAAAAGCAAAGTTGTTTTCCATCTTGGAGGAAAGAAAAGATGGAGGAAGTGGGTCTAAGAAAAAAGAAGGGACAGCTCCGGTGGTGAAAGACCACCGGAGAGGAGTTTAGTCACCCTGAAGGGGCTTCTAAAAATAAATATTGGACTCTGTGCCTGAGAGCTTTTTATCACTGCTCGACGAACCTAGTTAATTTATCAAAAACAATTCCCATCAAGTTTTGACAAGATAACATGATGAAAGAGAAATGGAGATACTATATTGATTAATTAATCAACATAAGTCACAAGGATAGGTACCTTAGCTACTCTAGAATAAGGTCCACTAAGGACTGGCCGATTAAGAACTCAAGGTGTGGCCTAGTGGTCAATGAAATGAAAGAAAATCATTGAGACATGAGTTCAAATCTCAGCAAAGACAAAAACCACTCTGTTTAAGCCTTGGTGTGTACCGTATACTGAAGTTGGAGGGAGGTAGCAGGTATCTGGTGAAATATTCGAGGTACACGCAAGTTGGTCTGGTCAGACAGCTGCCATTTGTGTTAAAAAGGAATAAGGTCTGCTGAAGTAGAAGATTCTCTGAAGATTATGATGATTAAGAGCTTGTGGTCCAGATGATACTTCATAAGATTTGGAAGTTTTCTGAAGAGGTTGAAGTAGTATGACTAACCATGCTATTCAATGTTTAAGGAATGAAAAGAATGCCAAACAAGTAGAGATACTGTATCTTGGTTCTGATATATATGATCAAACAAGGTAATCAAAGCTGTGCGTAACTTATGTTCATAGAACGAAATGAGTAGTTGAGTCTATAATCTCTATATGAGCTGTCCCACCTTTAGAATGTTTTTTTTAAGTTGGTGTTGCTTAGCATGGAGCAAGAGATGATGTCCGTTAGCTGATGTCTGGAAGATTGGCTCCGATGTTGTAGAACCTTGTGTACTCGTCAATCAAAATATCATTGATGCTAATAAGGACATTAGGACAATAGGGGTCATCAATCACAAGGCACAGATTATAGATTACAGAAGATAGATCGCAACATGAAGGCAAAGGAGCATTACTGTTGTGTGTTTACTGGATATTATGGAATGAAAAGATATGAGATCACTTTATTTTGCTTCAGTTTCCAAAAAAGGAAAGAATAGGAGATTGCTTCAGAAGAAAATACGAGATTGCTTCAATTCCCGGCAGAGACAAAACACTAGGTGATTTCTTCACTGCAACAGCAGGTGTGAGGTGCGCGCAAGCTGGCCCAGACACCACATTTATCCAAAAAAAAAAAGAAAAGTAAATAGGAGATCATTTCAGATGGAGGATGATGGAAATATCTTGTTTGTTTAGAGGAAGGATTCCTTTTTTGTGTGTAGGTAATTGCACAAATTTGATTGATGATCATGGAGGAGGTCATTTCACTTTTTCATTTTTTGTGTAAAGAACTGTTAGTAGATGATGCAGAATCATTACTAGACTTTTTTGCTTCTTTGTAAGTTTTGTCAGGGGTTGTATTTGTTGATATGATATACCAGGCCTCTTTTGGGTGCTGATGAATATAACAAGTTACCAATTTCAAAAAAAGAAATAAGAAAAAGAAAAGTTAGTGTGTTTTTAGCAATGAGTTATGACTGCTGTGAGTGCAACAATTCTTTGCAGCATCATGGTTACTGCCTTTGTGGTCCCTTCATATGAATTTCAATGGAGGATTCTGTGTGTCAGCATCTTCTCGATTGAGAAATCCATTTCATTTAAGGTGATGGGGTCAGATGAAATCCTTTCTGTGTTCTGTTGGTAAATGTGAAATCTTCTACAGATAGAATTCTAATTCACATCACCATATTCTGACCTCTATCTTCTTTTGATTGCAAAGAGTGCTGTTCATCACTTGGAAGAGGTGCGCATGAAGGCAATACGGCTGGTATCTCATACATAACTTGGCTGTCTAGTGAATCAGATTAGTTTATGATTGTTGCAGTTCTTTCAACAGCTATTTGATGTTACTTTTGCAGGTTGCCAACAAGCTTTATCCTCTGACATCCATCTCTCAACAAATAGAACTCTTTGCCAATGAAATGTTGATGTCAGTTTCAACTGTTGATCATAAAGCAGACTCAAATGGTGATGGATCTGATCCTGCATTGCAGAAGGTGCTAATTCTCATTATGAAAACTGAGTCTTGTCAACTTTAGTTTCGATTTCTGTTTCTTTTGGTGTCTGTTGCTTTTGCGCATCTTGGTCACTTGGTGGTGGGTTTTGGTGGGGGCACAACAGTCACTTCTTGTATGTTAATAATCATCATCTGAGCTTATAGTGTTAATCTTAGTTGTGCGGAATCTTCACTTTTGATGCCGCACCCGTGTCGGATTCTTCAAAATTACCTTACTTTTGGTGAATCCGACATGCACCTTTTGACAGTTTTGAAGAGTCCGAGCAACATAGGTGTTAGTGCACCTTTTTGACTTTTAGAATATTCTCAGAAAATATGTCAACATATTATTGCCTGAAAGCAATTCTCTCATTATATTTGTATTGCTACACCCTACACATGCTTTAGTCTCAGCTTTAAAGATGCTGTTCAAGGATTCTGCTAAACTGATTTATTTTGCAAAAAATTAACTGCCTTTGTGCTTAAAAGGCTGACTACTCTATCCAAAACCAAAAAAAAAGAGGGGATGAAACATATCTGCAGATGTGTGCACAAACAAGGAGGCAAAAGCTAAATTGTTTAGATTCTACTTATTGGAGAATCGGCAAATTCCCTTACAATTGCTGGAGGTGATTTGGTGCAGTAATTTTTTGTTTCCAGTCAAAAATTTAATATAGTAAGCCATACCAAGTGACTATGATAAATGCACATTAGACTTACTGTTTAAGTGTGTGTATTACTTTGTTTTTTTTTTTGGGTGGGGTTAGATAATAAGTGGGAATTTGGTTGGTTGCTTTTGTACTCATTGTTAATTGATTGCTGCTATATTTTTTTTTTGTTTGTATAAGAAAAGAAATGAGCTAGGAAACTCATCTGAATATGTTAACCCCCAACCTTGGGAATTTTAGGGAAATAACCAGGAAGAAAGCCAAAAAGTGAGAATAGAAATAAAGAGATAGAAAAGATACTCATGTATGCCTGTCGAGCATGTCTTCTCGAGTTCATAACTTGCAGTGTCAAAATAATTGTTTTTTCTAGCTCTCTTTCATACAGCTACCTAATGCTCTTTTTTCTTTTTCAGGATTCTGGTTCTGAAAAGCCCTCGGAAGGACCATCATTTTCTATCTCTAACCCTCTTCAGTCATCCACTTCTGGAAGCAAATCACCATTTTCTATTGCTGAGGGTCAGCGACGCATATCGCTCTATTTTGCACTGTGTACTAAGGTTTCTTCCACTTAGTTTGACTATTCTTGCTTGTCATTGAACACTAATTCCTTGTTTAATTAGACTTTGTTCATACATCTGTAACCTAATAAATACGTGTCTATGTTGCTGAGCAGAAGCACTCACTCTTTGGCCAAATATTTGTTGTATATAGTGGTGCATCCGAGGCTGTACAGCAGGTTTGCTTTAAAACCTAGACTTTCTGCTAGGATTGTGTTCACAGCTTCATTCGTCATTCCTTAACACTGTTTCACCTTAGTTTTATTTTTAACATACTGAGAGCTGGTAAGTGTTATGCAGGCAATACATCAACAAATCCATATGCTAGTTCGGACAATTGGTTCTTCATCTGAGTTACTTGAGATAATATCAGATCCACATAGTGGAAGTGAAAAACTATTGATACAGGTCTTGATGCACTTTATTGTTCAGTTAATGCTAGCTTAGAAACAAAAATACACTCTCTTAACATACTTATTTTTGTTCATGACTCAAGGTTTTGCAAACATTGACTGAGGGGATAGTTCCTTCCTTACAGTTGATAACTACCATCAGGAAGCTATATGAGACTAAAGTAAAGGTATCAAATATGATCATTTTGTTATTGATAATGACTTCTATTGTTGGACTGCTAAATGAGGTATCTACAATAAACCCGTGAACTTGATCTCCTCCAAGCTTTTCTTAAAAGCATGGAGTTGGGTCAACATGCCCATCACCTTGCGTTCAAGAGTGAACATGTGCTCCTTGTGGCCCTCTTCCACGTTCATGTTCCTTTAATATTATATAAAAGTTGTAGGATGGTATGTTGAGTGGTGTCAATGCTGCTTCTTGATAAATCTGTTCTAGTAAAATTTCCAAGTTTAGTATTAGCAGTTTACTGTGTATCTTAAGGGCCGTTTGGTTGGAGGGACTAATATTAACAGCAGCATTTCTCATGTACCTTAGAAGATTTCTATTTCTGTCCAAAAGCTTAGGTTATGATATGGTTAATTATTTTGATTTGCTTTCGTGCTTCACAGGATGTTGAGCTCCTTATTATGATACTTCCTTTCCTGTCAAAAGATGAGGTACTCATCCTTTCTTCTTTATTGCCTATTTTGTATAATTTTCTTCTCTTGTTACTTACATCCTCTGTGCATTCGCTGCTATGTCACTTCTCCCTTTAACTTAGTTTTTGCTCAAGGAGGTGATTATACATGCACAGACTGGGAAGTAATGACTGTAATAAGTAAGATAATTCAAGTGGTTTGTGCACAGGGACCACCAAAAGTTGTGATGGGGTGGTAAGCACCCCAAGTGGTTTGTGCACAGGGACCACCAAAGGCTGTGATGGGGTGGTAAGTAAAAGGTTGTGATGGGGTGGTAAGTACCCCTCCATCCTTAATCAAAGTGGTCTCTGCACAAGAGTAGTTATTTCAATAGGGATGTTCTCTGTTTGTTGAAGTGCAAAAGAAGCTCCTTGCAAAAAACTGTGGGAGGGTTAGAACTTAGAATGTTCGTCTTTGTTGAAGCTTCTTTGTGTTTTTCCTTTGTTTTGGCTTTATTTTCTTGGCTCTATGTCATTCACTACTTCTTGTTGTTATGCCTTACTTGAGCCGAGGGCTATCGGAAACCATCTCTCTACCTTCATAGGTAGGGGCAGGGTTGTGTACACACTACCCTCCCCAGACCCTACTTGTGGGATTACACGTGTATGTTGTTGTATGTCATTCACCTGTTTCTATGTTTTTGTTTTACGTTCACCTTTCTTTGAGCTAAGTTTCCTGCATCCCTTCTTCCTCAGGTTTTACTTCTTTTTCCACATGTTGTGAATGCTCCATTGGATAAATTCCAAGGCGCTCTCCTTCGTATTCTACAGGTATTTTACTTGCTTCTATGAACAATATCTCTTTCAGGGCTGTTATTTGTGGTCTCTTTACTTTCCATCTTTTAGTCTGTCAGTTTCTTCCTTTGAGGGAAAGGAGGCGATTTATCTGCATTATTCTTCTCTGTTAAAAATATGAATCTCTATTCTTTGTAAAAGAGTTAGAAACAAAAACTAAAGTTCCGAAGCAAATTCATTTGATCCTTTGACCTGGGTTTGAAAATGTTTGTTACACAGGGATCAACTCACTCAGGTCCAGTGCTAACTCCTACTGAAGCATTAATTGCTATCCATAGGATTGATCCTGAAAGAGAAGGCATTCCATTAAAGAAGGTAGATTTTCTTTACCATCTTTGATTCCGTACTCTCCCAAATTTTGCCACTTGGAGGTAATATTGACTTTTGCAGGTCACAGATGCATGCAATGCTTGTTTTGAGCAGAGAGAGATATTCACGCAGCAAGTTCTTGCAAAGGTCTTGAACCAATTGGTATAGCTCCTTCTATACTCATTACTAATTCATTTCCAGCTTCAACCCTTCTTTAAATCTGAAATCCATATTAACCTGAAAGAACAAATATTTAATTTTTCTGGGGACAGGTTGAACAGATTCCTCTTCCTTTGTTGTTCATGCGGACAGTATTACAAGCTATTGGTGCTTTTCCATCTCTGGTAAGATAGATGTTTCACTCATCGTATCTTTCACTACAGTGAAAAGTGCATGCATAATGAGTCGAATGATGATTAGCTGCATTAAGTGATTAAATCAGCTTTTGAACCTCGTTATAGCCCCTAAACCAGAACAATCCTCGTATCTGTGCTTATGCTACATTGCTAGGAGGAAAGATTCTACAGTCAAACCTTAGCACAGTTGAAGAGTCAATCTATATTCTTCAGAAGAGTCTTATTTACTTCTGTATCTGTGCTTTAGCGAGGTAGATTAAATGTTTCTTTGGTCTAGTAATTCCTAACCCCATGTCTCCTTATGTACCATTTTGCTCATCTTGCTTTTACATCTTTCAGACTAGTAATATTTCTTCCTGCTAACACTAGAGCATCATAAAGTCTTTTGCGCATAAGTTGAACAGGGAAATTGAACAAATGCAGCCTCCTTCCTGATAATACTAGAGCCTTTTTTTCTCTTTCTTCTTTATGTTTCATTACTTGTATTTGTCTGAGTTCCCTTATTAATGTTGTCCCAGGTGGATTTCATTATGGAGATCCTCTCTCGTCTTGTTAGCAAGCAGGTATGTATTGCCTGTACTTTGCGAGCTATATCAATGCATACTCAACTCTGACTTGTTTGTCGTCCAGATATGGAAATATCCAAAGCTGTGGGTAGGATTTGTGAAGTGTGCCCTTTTGACCCGGCCACAATCTTTTGGAGTGCTTCTTCAGGTATGCCTTAGATGTAAGAAGCTAACTATGTTTATCCTTCAGCTATCCTACCATCATCCAATTTGCGTTACAAGTGTTGGAATGATTAGAAACTTGGAAATTATGCTCTGCTTCATCTGTCAGTGCTGCATGCTTCTGAAAATAATTATAAATCATAATATAATGACATTCACCAGGTTTAATTATTCAAAGGCTCGTACCTACCTGCTATAAACAAAAAAACATGTTGTTCCACAATAAACAGACTTTAAGGATATCCACTAGTGTCGCACCCACCCAAAGGGTAGCGGCTGCGGGTTTCCCTTGTCATCAAAAAAGGAGGATATCCACTAGTGCATTTGTTTGTTTATCCTAGCATAACGGATATGGGTACGTAATTTAAACGTACTCTTTTATCATCATGCTTAATGAGACAGTTTCAAGTGAAATTGAGTTAGAAAATACCGAGCCCTCAAAAATTAAGGTATAAATTGATGCTGTATGTTAGAACTGACACTATTCTAGACATGTATGCAGATTGCAGGCTAGCCACTAATTGATCAGGTAGTTTTGAGACAGTTTTAAGTTTTAACAATAAATATATGAAGGATGCAACTACCGAGATTCTGTTCTAGCACAAACTTTTAGCAGATGTATTATGTTCTAAAATTCAACTTGGTGCCTTTTCAGTTGTTTACACTTTCAACCTTTCTAACCTGAGTACTCTTCATAAGTATTGTTTTCTTAAATGCTCCAGCACTAAAAAATTTGTAAATTTTTAATATGAAAATTGAGGCAAGCTAGTAATCATGTTGCTGATTTGTCTTTGTAATTCCGTATGAAATGGGTCGTTCCTCATCGTTTCTGTTGGTTGAAGAAAACATGGGCAAACGTTGCTCTGACTTGTCAGGTGTTTGTAGAGTGGGTGGTGGATGGGCTCATGGTAGATTTGGTTTTCAGCACCAATTTGTTGAAAGTTGTTTGTTTTGCTTTGAATTGAGTCATCACTTTTTGCTAGTGGTGCAGTTCTGAGTATGTAGATGATCCTATAGCCATTATAGATATTCTAGGTTCTTTGTTAGATGAAGTAGGATCTAGTTTAGATTTGTTGAGTATACTCAACAGTATGTAGCTCCATGATGTAAGTTTGGGATCCCAGCCTTTAGTGCTGAAGATTTATACACAAAACTGTTACCTTTGTCAAAAAAAATTGTTTGTTTTGCTTTCTAGGCTGGTAGAACCACAAAGAAGTCAAAACTTAACTTTTTTACCTTCATGACCTTGATGTGTGTTTCAGCTACCTCCAGCTCAGCTTGAAAATGCATTGGGTAGAACGCCTGCTCTCAGAGCTCCTTTAGTTGCACATGCAAGCCAAGTACACATAAAATCTTCACTTCCAAGGTCAGTCTCACATGTATATGTCAAGAGGATTAGTACTCATCTCTATTGATGATATATACATTTGTATTGTTTTAGGTCTGTCTTAACGGTTCTTGGAATTGAATCGGATGCTCAAGTTTCAAGTCAGGCACCTCCCAACCAGTCTCAGACAGGTGATATTGACAATTCTGATAAAGAAGCAGGCACTGAAAAATCCAGGGACTCATCAGTTGTCAGTTAATTTGATGTGTGAGGTATGGGCTTCTCAGGGGTGGTACTTCTCATCATTTCCTACCCTTTGTTTTTGATCCTATTTCCTTTGATACTCCCACTGAAGATAATCTCTTATCCGATTTGATGTGCAGCTTGGTGCTTCACTTGTAGATTGCTGGCATACTATTTGAGTTGCATCCTGAACTCTAGGGAGTCTTGTTCTCCCCTCTAGACAAAGCTCCCGGTTCTATTCTTTCAAGTATCTGGCAAGCTGATGCAAACAGGGTCCTTACAGTGCCTAATGGGAATCAGTTTTGTGGTTCTTTTCTGGCCTTGGAATGAGGTTATCAGAATACCTCAGCCTTACTATGGAGGCTCATCTGTATTGCAAGTGCATTTTCATGTAGAGGGCAGTCTTGGTCTCTCCCAACCGCAGGTATTGCTGTTGGTAATGAGTAATAGTTGTATTTAAGGAGTATCCTAATCTCTTCCAGAGGGTGCTCAGCTCGACCTTTTGTATTAGCTGATTTAAGAACTAGGAAGTCACAGGGTGTCTTGATAACTGATAAGTAGGTGCTTATGTTGTATGTTGCCTGTATTCTTCAATAGTCGAGCATTTTAGCAAATTTTAGGAAGGTGGCAATCGTAGAGCGACTGCCTAAAGAAGTTGTTTGTGTGAGATTTTGACATAAAATGCATATTCAGCTGAATGGAAAAGATTAGCCAAGCAGCTAATCTTTCAATATTATATTTTTTTTGTTACATTGCAACTTTCTGGAAGAAGTTGCAGCTAAAAATTATGGACAAGTGTCACATAACTTGTTACAGTTCAATTTTCTCACTTTCTGTACCTATCAGTGACAACTTGAAAAATGGAAATCTTCTCTGTGCTAAATGCTGTAACCTTGTCAGTTCGATTTCAAGAAAATGATGCATTCATTTCATTTTCATCAGCTTAAAATATGGATATAAAGTTAAAGAGGGATATGTCACAGTGCAAATGTATTGCTAGTGAAAATCGTTCGAATTGTATTACAGAAGTAACTTACTATGTTGCTCCAGTAAGTATGGTATCGGGATTTAGAATGACGTGAGTTAATAAATAGGTGGGTCAATGTTATTCGGACTGAAACTGAAATGGATTAAAAAGTCTCATAATTCAACCTGTCAAATCTTATTAAATTTTGATTTTGGTTGTTTTTAAAAAATAGTTTCTTTAGTATTTAATAAAAGGTCAAAGTCATCTGCGGTCTCTTAAAGTTGTCTGCATTATTCATTTAGACACCTCAATTAGATCTAGTACCTATTGAACACCTCTACCACCTCAGATTTGAACCGTATAAGCATTTTTAGCCTACATGGCAAATCGTTTGTGAGTCATGCAAATGGGGCGCGTGAATCCTTTTTTCTCCCATTTTTTGCCTGCATTTAACACCTCCAATGTTACAATTTTAACGTTAATATTGTAACGTTAAAATCCCCAATTCTTCTTCCCCCAAATCCATTTTAGAACCCTAAATCCCCAATTCTCTCTTCTTTCTCTAAATCTCCAACGTTTCTCTCTTCTAAATCAATTGTCACAAAATTCAGTGAATATCGAGGAAGCCGATATATGTAAGTGTGGTGACTATTGTCAACTGAAAACTTCAAGGACTCCATTGAACCCAGGTCGTCGATTTTTTGAATGCAAAGCATCAAATGTTTGTAACTATTCGAACAAAAAACTACTGGTATTGTATTATTTGAAAAATCAACATTTTTGTATATTTATTACTGTTATGTGGTTTGTAGGAAAATGGTGGATGTAGCTATTTTAGATGGATTGATCCGTCGCCTGAAATTGCTAATGAATTATTTAGATTTGTGTCGTCCTTAATGAATAGATTCATAGATGGTGAAAATCCGATTGATCGACTAAAGAGAAAAGTGAAAGAGCTTGAAGAAGAAAGGGATTCTTTGAAATTTCAATTGAATGAAAATGAAGAGAAGATGATGGTATTGAACAAGAAGCTCAAGGAAGTTAAACTCCAAAGGGATTGGGAAAATGTCAAAATTTAATCGACTTGTGATTGTTTTCTTTGTCTGCTAACTAAAAAATGGTTCTTTAATATTGTGTAGTTCATAGTAGTTCAAGATTGTAGTACTTAATTGTTTAGTTTTGCAGTAGTTAGGAGGCTATTCTAGATCAATTAGTGTCGTACTTAATTGGTCTGTTAAGTTCATATTTTGTATTGATCAGTGTCTCTTTTGTAACTTGCCTCTCTTTTGTAACTTTTTCTGTGTTCTGAAATTAGTTATGGGATCGACTAATCTTATTGAGAAAAACACAAATGCATTGAGAGGTAGTCTAGTTGTTGTTCAAAAACTGAGCTAATAACACAAATGCATGACTGAAAAATACATAACACAAAGTCATGGGTGAAAAATACATAACACAAATGCATTGAGAGGTAGTCTAGTTGTTGTTCAAAAAACCATTGCCTTGCATGGTTCAAAAATACATAGTCTTGCTAACACAAAGGCATGGTTCAAAAATACATTACACGAGTGTTCAAAATAAACTAAAGAGTAGATTGTTGAAGACCCTTTTAACATAGGCCAAAATCATAACAACTTTCCAAATGAACTACTTCTTGGAGGTTCCACAAGACCCTTTGTTTTTCCTGTTTGCTTTCATTTGTTGCAACTGTGAAGTGCTGACTGCATCTTTTCCCTTCCATTTTAGGCCACGGGGTTTAAAGTCAATATCTATATTGATTGGTGAAGCACTCTTCAATTTTGTTGGCCCATGTGGAATCTTCTCACTTGATGTACCAGGCTGTAATAGAAGAAAAAAAGTATAAGATAAGGTAAGATCATAATATGGCTATCAGAATATACAACAAAACAGAGTAAACATATTAAGTGAACATACATTAAATATTTGGGCTCCAGTTGTAGGATCAAAGTAAACACCAAAATCAGTTGCAAGCCTTCTGTTTCCTCCAGTAGCAGCAACAAATGAGGCAGAACTGTATGGTCTCTTGTGACCTGATAAAGGTAACAGTTGACTAAAAGAATTATCTCTTTCAGTAACAAATGTGATCCCTCTTGCATTAGCTTTTTTTCTTCCCAGTCCCAACTTGAACCCTTTTTTGAGGAGGTCTTGGCACATATGCTGTGTCAACACAAATAGAGCTTGGTTGACTTGATTGTGTAGTTGCATATGTGGTTCTGAAAGTAGAGTGTAATGGACCTCCCATTATAGACTATATAACATAAATAAGGATATATGGATAACTTGTAGAACAATCAGTAAATGCAAATGAATTTTTAAATTTAATCTTACTCCTGTTTGAGTAGTTCTTGGCACAACAGTGGTAACAGAACTTTGTTGACTTGATTGTTTCTAACCTGTTGAACAGAAATAAGGAGATATGAATAACTTGTACAATAAAAATTAAATGCAAATGAATATGTAAATCAAATCTTACTCCTGTTTGAAAATAACTTTGTTGACTTAAATTTCTCTGACTATCAGGTTGAGAAGTGCTCCCCCTCTCATACTATGTCACCACAAAATATAATAATATGATTATAATATATATAAACTTTAAGCAATTTACAAATGTGAATATGAATTATTACTTACTTTTGCACACACAACTTTGTTATGATCAATTTTCTTGCATATGGGACATGTCATCTTTACTCCTTTTCTTGAAAGTTTCCCATATTTTTTTGGCTTATCCTTACTCTTTCTTCTCTTCTTGCCAGGTTTGCCTGGCATTTTTTTTGATTTTGGAGGCTCTATTGATGAATTTGTAGTTTCAGGCCACATCATCATATTGGGAATAGGTTGGATGAAATGGTTGTAAGCCTTGAGAAATGTTTTTTTCTTATACTAGTGCTCTACATGTTGATCAGGATCTTGATTCAAGTAATAATATGCACAAATAGCATGAGGGCAAGGAATACCTCTCAACATCCACAACCTACAGTCACAATGCTTCTTCTCCAAGTTAACAACAAATGAATATCCCCCCTCACTAATTTCAAAACCATTCACCCCATTCCATTGAACTTTACAGTTATTAGAATACTCTTTGTTTCTTTCTAGTATTGTCCTTGCCATAGGTGCAATGTCTGATATCCATGTTTTTCAGCAAATTTTATCATGTTTATATGTTTGTTCATCATTTAATGCCTAATAACCTCTCACATGGTAATAATTGATTTATGTCTAGCAGCTAAGATTCAGGAATTGAAAATCTCACACATGTTATTTTCTACAACATCACACTTGAAATGAGTTTTGAAAAAAGCCCTAGACCAATTCTTGGGATCATAATGCAACAAGCCCTCTGTTATTTCCTTCTTACTTAGCTTAGACATTGCATGAACTTCTCTAAACTTGACTTCAAAGGAGGACTTTGAGCATCTCCAAAATTGTTTCATTCTTTCTTCTCCTTTCCATCTCACATGCCAGTTGCTACATATATGTACAACACATATCCTTTTCTCAGCATTTAGTAACAACTCTAATAAGACAGGAACAAGTCCCTAACAAAAAATATGTACAGAATAAGAAATTGAAGTAGTAAAGATCAAATTAAAACTAAAATATAAGAAATTGTGTAATCAATACCTTTTGCATATCTGACATTAAAGTCAAGCCTTCACCAGTTCCTAAGTTTAGATCAACAATTAAATACCTTATGAACCAACTCCAATTATGTTTTTTTCCTGTATCCACAACTGCCCAGTCAATAAGATACATTTGATTGTTTCCATTCTTTCCAACAACAACTAATTGCTCATTTTTACAAGCTCCCTTCAGAAAACAACCATCAAATCCAATTATATTCCTACACGCCTCCAACTATCCTTGCTTAAATGCATGAAAACATACATAAAAGTAAACAAAAAGGTTATTTCCTAATTCAGTTTTCTTATCAATCTTTACCCAACAAGAGCTTCCAGGATTGGTTTGTTTGATCATATCTGCGTAGTCACATAATCTGAAAAATTCCAATTTCCAATCACCCATGTCTTCCTTCATAATCCTCTGTTTAGCCCTGTAACAGACGGTCTTACCAACATAAAGACCTAACTTCTTTCTAACCAAATCTTGAATTTCTCAAATCCTTATGTATGGTTGATATACAATATTTTCCTTAAACTTTCTAGCAATTAACTTTGAATTACACAACTTGTTCCTGTTTAATGGAATACACTTGTGAACATGATGATAGTTCTTCACAATGAAATCACCTGAGTTCCTGTCAATGGAAGCATATAACAACCACTTACAATTATAATTTATGCACTTTACCCTAACTTTATGTTTTTTATTAGGTCTTAACTTTATCTGGTTCATGTACTCTACAACATAATCTGCCACTGCTTTCCTGAACTGATTTGCACCCTCAAAGACCATTTTAAGCTCAAATATTGACACTTCACAATCTTCATCATATCTAACTTTTTTGCTTCTCCTTCTAGCAGGTATATCTACTCCCCTAACAACATCCACATCTAGTTGTTCATCACTATCATCACTTCAACAGTCAGAGCTATTAAGATAATCCTCATCTCCACCCAATTTTCCTGCATATTTATCAATTTTATTTTTTCCAATATCCTCAAAGCCTCTATTTATACAACCAGCCTCTCCAACTGGTATTTCTTTATATTCAGTAGCCTTTTTTCTCTGTTTTTTGTTTCTTCTTTCTTGTCTAAAAGCTCTCAACTCCTCATCAATATCTGAACCATTTTCTGAAGGCATATCCCTTAGATCTGAATCACTACTCAAGAAATCAAATTCACCTTCTCCACCTAGGTTATCATCCACACCCTCTCCACGTAGGTTATCATCATCCACACCCTTTCCACCTAGGTTAACATGCTCACCCTCTCCACCTAGGTTAACATCCGCATCCTCTCCACCTAAGTTAACAACCTTACCCTCTTCACCAAGGTTAACATCAACACTCTCACCACCAAGGTTAACAACCTCACCTTCTCTACCTAGGTTAACATCCTCATCCTCTCCACCTAAGTTAACAACCTCACCCTCTTCACCAAGGTTAACATCAATACTCTCACCACCAAGGTTAACAGCCTCACCTTCTCCACTTAGGTCAACAACCTTACCAACATCAATACTATCATTAGTTAGATAACATGTAGGTCCCGCAGTGTCAAGTAAGGGGTTCATCTAATACATGACAGATAAATACTGCAAAAGTGTCCTCATGTTTTAAGTCTTTAATTAGGTGTAGGAGATGTTGGTCAGTTGTAATTAGGACCCATTGTTTATTGAATAAATCCTTTACATAAAAGCCTCCAACAGTTTCGTACCCCAATTCTTTAGTATAATACAATAGTTCCAAAATGGAAAAAGTAGTCCTTAATAATATACTTGAGTGCAGGCACACAACCTCCAACATAAGTAGGGACATATATCTCGGATAAGATTCCACCATGATAAATCTTTGTAAATATAATCTCCTCCATGGTCAATTGTTAGGTAGCCCTACAAAATATCAAACAAACCCTAGCTTAAGATAACGAAATATACTCATATAACCCATACAACAACTAACAATCAAAGCTTTAAAGCATATTTGTTGGGTAATAGTAATAAAAGGACAAAATATTCGCAAAAATCACAAATCCTAGATTTTTGCAAAACCCTAGCCTTTTGAATTCATTTCACAAAGCATGTAAAAAACATTAACAATCCTAACTTACACAAGGAAATCTTCGAGATCATAACACGAACAGGACGAATTCAACTTCAAACTGGAAGAAATCGTGAAGAGGGAGAGCTTCAATTTGGAAGAAATTGCGAAGAGAGAGAGAGCTTAACGATTTAGAGATTTTGCCCATTTCACCCATTAACAAATACACGTCGAATACACGTGGTAGTTGTTAAATGGTCATTTTATACACGTCGGATACACGTGGAAAGCTTAATAACACGCGCCACACAATTTATGAAAAGTGACAAAAAAATGCTTACACGATTCAAATTTGGGATGGTAGAGGTGTTCAATAGGTACTAGGTCTAGTTGAGGTGTCTAAATGAACAATGCGGACAACTTTAAGGGGCCGCAGATGACTTTGACCTTAATAAAATTATATTTTCCTTATTACTACTCTATAACATATCAAATAAAAAGATTATCTATTTGACATATCAACACAATTTTTTAGATGAATTTTGAAAAAAAGTTTGGACTAAAATAGATCATCATATATATATATATATACTAGTATACGTACCCGCGCGTTGCGCGGATATTTTAAAAATATAATATTTTAAAACTTATAAAATTAATACGAATTATTATTGAGTTTAAAAAGTGCATGTATAATTACATATAATATTTTAATTTTATATATACAGTTAATACTGACAAAAAATTACCTTAATCTATGTGCGATGAGGATATGTTCTTCAAAGACACCAAACATTATTCTAAAGAATTCTTCTTATTTTAGTATAATGAAGATTAATAGCATATGTGGCATGTGTTGAAATGATATTTGTTTTAATTAATAAAAATTTAAATTCAAAGATTAATCTATAAAGTATTAAAAATATGATTCTACTTTTAGCTAAAATATAAATATAATTTGGAAAGCATGTTGCAACCTCTTTAGCATACTTCTCTCTCGTTCAATCTTGCAAAATAAGACGATTTTCATTTAATCAAACATAATTTTCATAAAATAAGGATGCAAAAAAATGAATTTCAGATACCGATATAATAAAAATCAAATCAATATTATACCACATAAAAATAAACTATATGCAGTGTAAAGAAAAAATTGAAAGATGAAAAAATCAGATTTGTACATAATTATTTTATCATGTTTCCTAAAAAAAAATTGAGATAATTTTTTTAAGAAAACAATTAAACTGAAAATTTGAAAATTATTTTGATGATGAAATGTGATAACTCGAAAATATTTATGTTGTTGACATGTTTTTTTTAACAAAATACAAATTTGAAATATTTAAATTTATTTTTGTAAATTCAAAATTTATTTATTTTTGTGTGATGCTTCAGGTTATATGTGGAACTTTTATTTTTCCTATTACGTAGGTAGAACATTAAAATATATAATTGAGTTTTAAGAGATTAGGATAGTAGGTGGGTGAGGAATTTTAGGTTAGTTTTTTTTCTTCTAATATTTATCTATTTTTTATTTTAAAAAATTTTACATACGTATTTTTAACTATTCCTTTATTATTTATTAATTTTTTTTTTGTTAATTGTTTTATTTATTATGTGTCCTGAATTTTTTTAATTTAATTTATTGTCATTGGTATCGTTAGCATCAACATCCAGAATTTAAGGACTACAAAAAATAAAAATAATTCATATATTTTTAATTAAAAAAATCTGTTATGATAATAAGGAAAAAGCAATTAATAAATTAAAAATATTACACTAATAATTTGAGATCTTTAGATATTGTGACTTTCGTTGTGATTGAAGATTTTATGAGTAAGAATTAATTATTTTTAAGGGGAAAAGAAAGAAGATAAAAGTGGAAGTCGTGATAATTTATAAAAATTTGGAGTTTTTCTTATAAGTCTCTTTTTTAAAGTGTTAGTTGAAAGATTTTTATATAAATATTTATCAAAAAAAAGATTAAAGAAAATAATCAAACTGAAAATTAGGGTAGTTAAGTAAGTGGGTGAGGAATTTTAGGGATGATTTAAGTTAGTTGTTTTATTTATCAAAATTCAGGTGTTTTTTAATAAAAAATTTACCTACGTATTTTTAACTATCCCTTCACTAATATTTTGTTCTTCTTTTTGTTTCATTAACTGTTTTACTTTTTATTTTTATTTTTTCGTGACATTAAATAAAATAATATTGTATTATTTATACATACATTAAAATAATACAATAATATAATATGATTATAACCCTGTATAAATAGTGTAATTTTTTTACGAAGGAGATTTAGTTGAACCCTCAGCCCTATCTGACTTCACCGTTCTTTAATGATATTATATATTGGTGACGTTTGCTTTAACGATTTTAAAAAAAAAAACATATATGAAATGGAATTTAAAAAAGAGACACCTCAATTTTAAGTAATTTGTGACTATTAAGTCATGATAAGATATAATTTAAAGCAGTCTTTTCATTTAGAGAACATATTTTGACCAGCGAACTTGCGTAGCCAACAATTTTTTATTATTCTTTCTTGCATCTTTCTTATTTTTTTCGGTTACATTTTTACAAAAAAAAAAAAACCTTCATTGGTCATTTTCAGTTTTTTCTTTTTTTAATGAAATAGCTAGATCAAATTTATGTTTATTTTTAATTATATTTTTTAGAACATTATATTTAAAATTAATCAATTAAATTATTTTTTAAATTAAACAAAATCATAAATACGCTTACACAATCCATATTATATGTGTATCAGTGTATGTGTATTTCTTTAAAAGTGAGGAGAATATTGTTAGATAAATCAAATGTTAAATGATCATAATAATAATCAAAATGATAAAATTAAAGAATAATCAAATGTCAATAAAGGGTCATAGTATACCATCACAATCTTCATATAAATTTAAAAAACGTAAATATTAAAACTAATAAAGTATTTGAAAACGAAGAATATAAAAATTACAACGATATGTATTCATCATCATCCTCGTTACTATTTATATTGATTTTATTATTGCAAAAGTGAAACACTTATTGAAATCTAAAAAAAATGAAAATAACATAAGTAAAGAACGTCAACCAAATTTAAATAGTGATTACATACATGGTCCATTGCTATGAAATCTATAGAATTCCTCCATTTATTCATCATCTATTTCTTCTTTTTCTTTGTTGCATTCGAGAGAATGGTGATCCTTCTCCTTTCATCATAACAAAATAATTTCAGATCAAACAATTAAGAAAAATGGAATATATACACACAATAAACTACTATGTTATGCCCTAATTTTCTTTTATGATCTCACATGAGTGTAATAAAATTTTTGTTTGAATGTAATTTTTGTTTTACAAATGTTTGAATTCGTATTTTGAAGAGTTTGGTTAAAAAAGATGTGAATGATTCTTTAAGAATAGTAACTTTTTTTTTTAAGATGTGAGTTAGGAAGTTGAGAGATTCTTTTTAGGGATAAGGTTAGTTATTATTTGAAATTCAAATTTTAAATTAATTATTCAAGTATTTTGTTGTGGCTAATTTTGAGGATTTTTTTTTAAAAGGACGTGATATCCTTTTTCTTTTTAAAATTGAAAGACTTTTCTTTCTATTATTAAAAATAAAGTATGTGAATAAAATTTAATAAATTGTTAAAAAGAAAGGGAAGAAAAACTACCTCATTTTCCCTACGAATCCATAGTTTTTAACAATAAGTTATTAAATTTATTTTTAATGGTAATTATTGTATTTGCTTACAAACCGTTCTTAAATTTATTTTTAATAAATTTTTAAAAATAAAGGGAAAAAAACTTCTCCATTTCCTTAAGAATCCACCGTCTTCAACTTTTTTTTTTTACAATAAGTTTTTAAATTTATTTTTAATGGTCATTTTTGTCTTTTACAATCAGTTTTAAATTTTATTTTTATAATGATAATTATTGGTTTATTGTGGTGCTGACACGTAACACTTTTTACTTTTCCTATGATATATAGATAGATTAAGATGATGATGATGATTATTATTATTATTATTATTAATAATAATAATATTATTATTATTATTATTATTATTATTATTATTATTATTATTATTATTATTATTATTATTATTATTATTATTATTATTATTATTATTATTATTATTATTATTATTATTATTATTATTATTATTATTATTATTATTATTATTATTATTATTATTATTATTATTATTATTATTATTATTATTATTATTATTATTATTATTATTATTATTATTATTATTATTATTATTATTATTATTATTATTATTATTATTATTATTATTATTATTATTATTATTATTATTATTATTATTATTATTATTATTATTATTATTATTATTATTATTATTATTATTATTATTATTATTATTATTATTATTATTATTATTATTATTATTATTATTATTATTATTATTATTATTATTATTATTATTATTATTATTATTATTATTATTATTATTATTATTATTATTATTATTATTATTATTATTATTATTATTATTATTATTATTATTATTATTATTATTATTATTATTATTATTATTATTATTATTATTATTATTATTATTATTATTATTATTATTATTATTATTATTATTATTATTATTATTATTATTATTATTATTATTATTATTATTATTATTATTATTATTATTATTAGAGAACCTTGGGCCCGCCTACGTGGCGCCACCACAAACAAGGATTCCCTTTTAATTTATTTATTTCCAAAACTAGCCTTCCCCTTTCATGAAAAGTTGTGACTTTTAGGGAAAAAATGTGACTTTTATGAAAAATTGTGACTTTTAGGAAAAGTTGTGACTTTTATGAAGAGTTGCGACTTTTATGAAAGGTTGTGACCTTTTCGAAGGGTTGTAACTTTTCCAAAGAGTTGTGACCTTTCCGATAAGGCACAATAAACATTTGTTCACACTACCCTTTGTTGTCTATAAGTAGAGGGATTTCCTCCCATTTTAAAACTACGAAAATTCTGAACTTCTTCTTCTTCTTCTTCTTCCACACAATTAAATATTCGTGTACTTTACTCTTGTTGAGTGGCTTACTGACACCATTGTTTTTGTATCAATATGTAGGTGAATAAAATTGTTCCATCCTGAGAGGATTTAATTCTTTAAACCTCATGTATTAGAGGGGAATAATTTTCTTAAGGGGACACTGTGCATTCAGTGGACTCGATTTTTTCCTTTCTATTTCATTCTATTTTTATGTATCCTGGTATTTTTTTTTACAATCATTAATTTATGCTTATGATATTAATTGTTGTTTTTGAGTACATATTTTAATTTATGTTTATGTTTCTGCAAAGTTATTGTCTCCAGTTATATTGAACATATACACATATAGTAGGTATATTCATTGTGCAGAAAATAATTATTGTACTCAGTTTCAAGAATTCATGTTTTGATATTCAATATAAAAATTCTATAACTTAAAACTACTAATATATAAGCTTACATATTATCTATTTTTACATAGATATGGAGTTTCTCACTTATCAATTGAAGAAATTCATTATGCAAGTTCAAAAGTTATAATTGCTTTCATGTTCAAGCGTAATTTCTTTTTTGAATCTGTTAATTTTTTTTTGAATTTTCCGCTGAGACATATATTACAATTGTATAATTTGTGCAACTTAAATGTGTTCCTTTTCTTAGGAATGCTTTTGTATATATATTCTTATTTTCTTCTTTTCCTTTTAATGTTGATTAAAGAACCAATGATTTATTATTTCCTGAATAATTCATTCATTAGAGGTTCTTGAGTTATGTGATAATGACAAATAATCAAATTCATGTTGGAGTATTGCTAATATTTCTTTAAGAACCTATTTTTTCCCATTATTTTTAGTGTATGAATATTAGTAAAGGATTATTTGCAAGTTCAATGCAATTATTATTTATTACCGTGCGAGCGCGGGCAAATTACCTAGTATATTTATAAAAGAGAATCCCATGCCCGCCTACGTGGTACCACCACTAATCAGTATTCCCTTTTAATTTATTTATTTATTTTCAAAACTAGCCTTCCTCTTTCATGGAAAGTTGTGACTTTTATGAAAAATTGTGACTTTTATGAAGAGTTGTAATTTTTATGAAAAATTATGACTTTTACGAAAGGTTGTGACCTTTTCCAAGGGTTGTAACTTTTTCAAAGAGTTGTGACTTTTCCGATAAGGCCCAATAAGTATTTCTTCTTCTTCTTCTTTGCCCAGTTAAATATTCGTATACTTTGCTCATGTTGAGTGGCTCACTAACACCATTATTTTTGTATCAATACACTGGTGAATAGAATCGTTCCATCCTGAGAGGATCTATTCCATTAAAACTCGGGTACTAGAGGGGAATAATTTCCTTAAGGGGACACTGTGCATTCAATGGGCTCAATTTTTTCTTTTTGGTTTCATTATATTGTTACAGATCCTGGTATGTTTTTTTACAGTCATTAATTTATGCTTATGATATTAATTGTTATTTTTGAGTACATGTTTTAAACTTTATTGCTTATGTTTCTCCAAAGTTAATATTTGTGTATTTTGCTCCTATTGAGTGCCTCACTGACACCATTGTTTTTGTATCAATACACCGGTGAATAGAATTGTTCCATTTTAAGAGGATCTATTCCATTAAAACTCGGGTATTAGAGGGGAATAATTTCCTTAAGGGGACACTTTTAGTGGACTCGATTTTTTTCTTTTCGGTTTCATCTATTGTTACAGATCCTGGTATATTTTTTTACAGTCATTAATTTATGCTTATGCTATTAATTGTTGTTTTTGAGTACTTGTATTAAAGTTTGTTGTTTATGTTTCTGCAAAGTTATTATTATAAGTATTTGTTAGTACATATTAAATAACACACATTAATTGAGTATTCACACAAGTTTTTCCTACTGAAATTGTTGAACGTACAATAAAAAAATTCCTTAAAGATCTATAAATCATCCCGTGAAGACAAAATTCAAATTTGGTATGCCATTGTAAGAAATAAAGACCTTAAAAACTTTATCGCACCTTGATGTTTGAAGTGAACCAAGAGAAAAAGACAAGAATTAATAAACTTTTGACATGGGTTTAAGAATGTGTCGGATGACCTATAGAGGAATATGACTAGACTGGAGCCTCTTTTAATCCCAAAGATACATATAACAACAAAATAAATTAATTGTTCATATTCAATATGAAGTATGAACATATTCTCAAGTTTACTGTAAGTTGTAAATACTTTTTTTAAAGTAATAAATGTGTTTCTCAACACTGCGATTGGAAAAGAAGTGTTGTTTCAAATTGAACTCCGTCACTCTGGTATGTTGATTTCAAAATAACACCCAAACAAACTAAATAGTTTTGTGTAATATTTTTTCCTTTCAAGTATATATAATAAGTTGAATTGTTGTCCAATATGATACATTCTCCCTTTAATTTTCCATTTTAATAATTACTTATGATAAATTTAAATGAGGAACTTTAAAATGATATATGTAAAGCAAAAAGTAGGCTGAACTTTCTACACGTTAGAATTAGAATATGTGTTCACTTTTTTTAGCCTTTTAAAATTTATTCATCCCTTCACCAATAATTATTTATTTATTAGAAAATTTAATATCTCAGGTTGATGTTCATTGTTTCCCAAAAATATCAAATTGTAACACTTCCTTGGAAGCAAAAGAATAAATTATAAAATCAAATTAAAGATGAGTGATTGAAGCATAAATGATAAGATGTTATAATTATCATTTTTCTTTACATTATTAATATTCGTTACTACGTAATATTGTATGTAAGATAATATATTGTTTAAGTTTTAATGATTAATAGATTTTAAGTATTATTTTATAAATTTTATGATATTAAATTCCCGCGCGAGACGAGTGTAATTTGACTAGTAAGCTAATAAAATGGTAAGTCATTAATCTGCTCAAACTTGAATGAGCTGGCGGAGTCATATTTTTATGGGGTTCGATTGTGTACCCCTTATTCCCAGGACCAACTAGAAGACCAATAGTTAAGAGAAAAGTAAACAAATTTTCCCCTCTAGGTAAATTAATTTCAACTTTGATCAGATGGAGGTATCAAATCCCGCTGCTGAGATGTTTGGCATATTCGTAGCTTGACGAATGCCCGACTACCTATTACATTAGAAGAGCAAATGAACATTTTGCCTAGAATTTCAAGTTTCTTCCCCTCTCCTGTGAGGCCGATCATATCCATTTTGGAACCCCTCGTATTTGAGTACAACAACAACCCATACATAGATAGAATTAGAGGCCTAAACTCTTGAGTAGATTACCCATGGCAAGGAGCTTACTCCAAAATTTGACTCCCCGTATGTAGGAGTTAGGGAATGTCAAAAGCAAACAAACATCGATAGATCTCATCCCTACTTCGACCAAGAGATAGAGCGATAAGATCATAGTACGAAATCAGTCAATGCCAAGTATCCATGCCTTATTTTTCACGCATGACATTAGCATGACCACAAACATAAATTAATTCTCTGTGATATTTGTCGATATCATATAAGACTGAGCTCATTTTTGAAGAAATAATTAAGAAAAAAAAACCACAATCACTAGTTTATTTATCAAACTCTAAATTAATTAAAATTATAGTTTATAATTTTTTTCTCTTTTGCAAAATAAAATAAAACTTATATCTAAAATATTGACTCTATTTGTTTTGTAATTTTCTACCAAAACTAACTTACTAAAATGAAATAAAATTAAAATATCAAAATGACAAAATTAATCAAATCTTATATTCTGTGTGTTGTATTTTTTTAAATATTTTTGTCTTTTGAAGGAATATATATCACATGAAGCTTTATCTTGATACTCACCAATGCTAAATTTGATGATTACTTGCCTGGTCAATTGTTCGCTGTAATCATTCGATTAATTCATGATTCGTTCATCATTCAAGTAGTTTACATTACTATTACACGAGATCAAATAAAACATCCTTCTAGCTCTTTCGTGCTCTTTTCGTTCCAATTTATGTTATATTTTTTGGATTTTGAGATTCAAACAAGTCTATCTTTGACTGTAAATTTTTCATATAACTTTTAATTATTTTGAATTGCCAATTTATTGTGACTCATCTATCTATCTAATGGTCTACCCTAATTTGTGTGCTCCATAACCTCCTATCTAAGGTCATGTCTTTGGTAAGCTAAAACTGCATCATATCTCATCTAATCACCTCTCTCAAATATTTCTTTGGCATGCCTCTACCTCTCCTGAAACCATCTATAGTCAACCTCTCATATCTTCAAACTGTGGCATTTGTGTATCTTCTCTACACATGTCCGAACCATCTCAATTTCGTTTCCACATTTTTCCCTCTATCAAGACCACTATTACCTTGTCTCGGATATCTTCATTCTTAATCTTATATCTCCTAGTATGTCCACACATCCATCTCAATATCCTCATCTTTGCAATTTTCATTTTCTAAACGTGCAAGCTCTTTACTGGATCAAGACCTCCATACAACATAGTCGGTGTAACCACCACTCCATCAAACTTGTTTTTAAATTTTGATAATACCTTCTTATCGCATATGACTTTGAATACGAGCCTCCATTTCATATATCTTGACACGAAAAATTAAAAGGTTCATAAGTTAATAAAAAATGTGTATATATATATATAAAAAAAGAGTTATTACCATACAAAATTTTACCGGTGATCGGTTGGCCCAATACTAGAAATTCCCAACTGGATTAATTTCCCGTTACTCATCCAGAGTGAAGCAAAAGCTCCGTCCGGTGCCTCGTCGGAGAGAGATAAAGTAAGAGAAAATCTTGAAATTGTCGTCGGAGGAAGGAAGAAGAAAAGTATGGGTGTGGACTATTACAAGGTTCTTCAGGTGGACCGAAATGCCAAAGATGATGACCTCAAAAAAGCCTATCGAAAACTCGCTATGAAATGGCATCCTGATAAGAACCCTAACAACAAGAAAGAAGCTGAAGCCAAATTCAAACAAATCTCTGAAGCCTACGATGTAATTACACTTCTCAAACTTCACGGGTTCGATTTATTTTTTCCGATTATGAATTTGTTGTTAATTCTGAGAAGAAAAAACAGAAATTTGCATAACTGATTATTCTAATTTCAAGTGCTGATCAATTTCCGTAGTTTGATGTTAATTTTGAACAAGAAAAAGATATAGATCTCTGAGTTTTGAGATGTAATAGGTAACCTTAATTTTCATAAGTTCGATTTATTTTCATTTTCCACAAATTTATAGTTAATTTTGAAGAATTTATTGCAGGTTTTGAGTGATCCACAGAAGAGAGTAGTGTATGATCAATACGGAGAAGAGGGGTTGAAAGGGCAGGTGCCACCGCCAGGTGCTGGTGGATTTTCCGGCCCTTCAGATGGTGGTGGTCATGGGTCGTTTCGATTCAACCCGCGTAGTGCTGATGATATATTCTCCGAATTCTTTGGGTTTTCGACCCCGTATGGTGGGATGGGAGATATGGGTGGACGGGCTGGTGGTCCAAGTTTTTCTAGGGGTATGTTTGGGGAAGATATTTTCACTTCGTTCAGGAATGCTGCTGGCGAAGGTGCATCTGGTAATGCACCACGAAAGGCTGCTCCGATAGAGCGGAACCTTCCTTGTAGTTTGGAGGATCTATATAAGGGAACCACCAAGAAGATGAAGATATCCAGAGAAGTTACTGATGCTACTGGGTGAGTTTTCAGAGTATGCCCTCAGTGATAAAAATCTTACATTTTCCCCTTTTTTCTTGAATAAACAATTTTAAGTTGGTGTTTGTCAGGAGTTAGACTTGTTGTTTGGGTAGGGATGAGAGTGAGACTTAGAGAACCTCTATGAAGGAAAAATATTGCGTATTGGGATAAAATTAAACTGAATAGAGTAGATATCAAGGATTTAGGCATATCTTATGGATATGTTCATGATTGAGGTATATCTTTTGGAGATGGTCACGTTAATGGTGGTTGATTTTTAAGTTAAAAATTTGTAATAGAATCATTTATGTGCAGACTTAACTTGAAAAGAAAGATTTATACAGTACAATCCTAACTAATCTGATTGAGGCATAGTTGATTGATTCATATTAATGTTAAATTTAAATGTGGTGGCAATATCTTTGTATTTATCATTTTTGTTTTTACAATGGGATGATCTGAGTGAATGCTATTTAATGCATTGGCTGAACTCAAGTATGAAAATCCTTGTGTTAAAGATGGTGGTGCATGTTGCCAATGGGAGGTACAAATCCTAGAAGAGACAAAAATATTAAGTGATTTCTTCCGATCTATTCTAGCCTTGGTGGACAGAGTTACCAGTTACATGTTGCCGGTGGCAAGTGGTAGGTATCCGGTGGAATAGTCGAGGTGCGTGCAAGCTGACCCTGACACCACAGTTGTTAAAAAAAAGACTGTTTCATTGTATGTGTCTCAAGCACTTTAGGGTTCAAATTGTGAAGAGAAAGGAATATGAATATTTATTAAAGAGAGGGAGGGAGCGGGAGGGTCAGAGGAAGAGGAAGAGGAAGAGGAAGAGAGAAGGATTATGTATGATGCATTTTTATGTTGGGTAGTCGGCAGTTTGTTTGGTTTTCCTTTTTTGTCTTTATAGCATAACCTTGTTAAGGCTGAATTATCATTTATATTGTGCAAATGGAGCATATTGTGGCCAATTGTTATTTTCTGTAGTGTGAAGTGTGTTAGGTAGTTCAGTCGGAAAATTCCTTTTTGCTTGAATGTGGGAGAAGTTCTTGACTAGTTATAGCTGAACTTCCGTTGCTGGTAGCTGTTAGATCAATTAACATGTCCCTAGGGTTGTCAAAGGCTTGCTTAAGCCCCTAAGCGAGGCTCAAAACATGTTGAACGCTTTGCCTCGCTCAATGTGCCCTTTAGTGTCTTCATTAAGGTTCTAAGATAAATTTTTCCTTGAGAATGATTGTTCCCGAAGAGGCGACATTAAACAATTTGGTATTTCACTTTTTCGTAAAAAAATATCAATTTCTTTGTCCATATATTTGTTATTCATGCTTATATTTACTTGTCTTGGACTAAACATATATATATCTTCAGAGGGTCGAGAAGAGTCTAGCAAGGTGGTAGAAAAGATATTTGTCAAAGGGTGGGAAGGACTTGCTTATTAAGAGCACCTTGTCTTGCATTCCCACTTACTGCATGTCTCAGTTTCATGCTCCAACTTCGGTCACTGAAAAGTTGGAAAAGACTCGGAGAAATTTCCTTTGGATGTGGTGCATGGGACAAGAAAATTTCACTTGGTCTCACATCTCGTAAAAAAAAAAAAAAAAAAGATTTAAAAGTTTTTAATAAAGCTTTACTAGGTAAATCGTTGTGGAGTTTCGGGTGGAGGTCCTAGGCTCTGTGGAGGGGAGTGATAGTTGATTGATAACTATAGGAGTATGGAAAGTGGGTGGAAGACTAGAGATATCATTTCGCCTTTCGGTTGTGGTTTGTGAAGGAATATCATGAAGGAATGGGATGATTTTGTGCAAAATATCTCATTCAAGGATAAAGATGGGAGGCGAGTTTGTTTTTGGGGACACAGCTAGTGTGGGAACATAAAATTGAATGATGAATTTCAGAGTTTGAGTATTCTTGTCAAAGAGACTTGACAATTCATCAAATTAGGGGGTGCACAAGGTAGAGAGATACTTTGGGATTTGAGATTTAGAAGGAATTTTCAAGATTAGGAAGTGAATGAGTTTCAAAGATTATTAGCCGTACTTCATGAGCAAGTCAATTTGATGGATAATTTCAATGTTAGATGGTGGGGCTTGGGAATAGCGGGGTGTTCTCGGTCAAGTCCTTTTATGAATAATTGTTGATTAGGGAGGACCTTTTTTTCCAGATAATGCAATATGGGTTCCAAATGCACCGAGAAGTTGTGTTTTTTCACTCGGCTAGATACTAGAGGGTGATTCTAATAGCAGAAGATCTGAGAAAACATACTTACATGTGCAAAGAGGCGGGTGAGGATATGGATCATCTTCTTTTACATTGTGGGATAACCATGAGATTATGGTGCGATATGTGTATGTGGTCTGGCACTCCTTGGGCAATATCAAAAACAGTGAATGAGTTGATGTTGAGTTGGAACTTGGAAGAGCGGAAGGAGGATAAGACAAAGGGCTTAGAAAGTGATTCCACTTGCGCTAAAGTTGGTAGTCTTGGCAAAGAGGAATAAGAGAGCTTTTGAAGGTGTAGCATCGAGCTTCTCTCAGTTGAGAAGTAGTCTCCGTTTCCTTATTTTCTTTTGGTGTAATCAGAAAGTCCCTTGTTGTATAGATGATTGGGTGGAGTTTGTGGAGAATCATAGTGTAGATTCTTTACCTTTTGGTATACGCTTGTATATGATCTGTTTTACCATGTATAAGCATGAAAATACTTTTACTTGATAAAAATAAATTAAAATAAAAAATTCATTTTTTTTCTATTTGCGCCTTTTTTTCATTAAAGCCCACGTTTTAGTTGCTCTTAAAGTCAAGTACCTTAGAGCTTTTTTGCGCTTTTTGCTTTTGATATCACTACATATCTCTAGAAGCTAAGTTGCTTGGACTTTTCTCTTTTGATGCTGCACTCGTGTCATCACGACATGGGTGTGGATCTTTATCGAATTTGGTCCATTGATTTTTGGGTGCTTTGACCAAAATCAATGGAGAAATTTGGAACAGATACAATGAGATTTTTCGGTAATCAAAATAAAAGGGTTGAGGTGAAATTGAAGAAAATAATATATAGAAATTTCTATGTCAGTCATTTTTCTTATATTACTCCCTGTAGTCCATATTGAGTGAATTGTTGGGGTATGCACACCCTAAAGAAAAATATTTGTGGACATAAATTAAAGGCTACTTTCCTCTTATTACCTTTTTAGTTATTTCCAAACTAGTCATCAAGAAAATATAAAGTAGCTCAGAACCCCATTAAATGAAGGGTAAATATAATCTGATCAATGTTCTTGAACTTTGAATAATTCACTTAATTTGAGTTATGAAAAAAGTCTCAACAATTTACTTGATATGAACTAGAGGGACTACCACTTTCTGTAAGCTTTCCACATAATGTCTCATAATTTAGACATATAACTCTATTTTTAAATGTTTGAATTATTAGCCATATCTCCACTCCTTAATTGTACCTGGATCAGTACCCCAAATCTTAAAATTTTGATCATGAAGGATCCAACCTCTAGATCTGCACCCTTATCAGACACCCAGACCCAGACCCAGCAACTTAGTGTGGAAGTAGAAATTTATATCATACAAAGATGATGACCTTAGATTTGTTATCAAATCCGTATTATAACCTCAACCATGGTCATGATGTATTCTTTAACCTTCTCCAATGGAGTGATGATGATCTAGATTCTAGACAATGCAAAAGACTCACAAGTTCTGAAATAAGCTCATTTTATGACTTTAAGTGTTGAAGCTGTAATAAAAGAGCTTGTTGCTTCTGCTTCTACAAATTCATCATAGGCTCATTTTCCTCTTCCGTTTTCTGCATTATTGATGCTGAGAAAGTAAGGGCAAGTTCTCATGTTGACGTATGCACGAACCCGTTTTCAGGCCTGACAATAAGCGATAAACTAGCATAAAGGAAAAGGAGAAACTGTGATCAAGAATTGGAATTACTTTATGAAAAAAATACACGATCATTTTAGTGTTGCATTTCTCAGTAAAATGGTCTACAGTATCGTAATTTGGTACCACCAGTGGCATTAAGTAATCTCACTGTGTGTTCCAGAAGTAGGATGAGTTAATCAATCTGTCTCACCAAAATGAGGATGTACTGATAACTAGCTGGAGAATGTGAAGCACAGATATAAAACATCATTTTAGGGAAGGACATTTGTGATTTGAGTATTTATTGGCTAAAAAAAAAGATTTGAGTATTTATTGGTGCCACTTAATTTAGTTTATTACCTGCAAGCTGTGAGTAGAAGTTACTGTATGAATGGTTGACAGCATAGTTATTAAACTTTCTGCGATTGTGTTAAAGTTATACAGCATGTGCCCAATAGTTAACAAGTTGGTTGCCATATTGAGTATTTTAATACAACTTTTTGTTTTGTGCTCCATTTGCTTGTTGCCCCTCCCTGGCTCATGTTTGGTAAGATCAGAGTCTCAAAAATTGCAAGGTATTTACCTCTTTACCCTTTTTCTTTTGATAAGTACCTCTTCCCTTTTCCTTTCATAAGCAATAAGGTCCATGCTTGTTCTGAATGTTAAGAAATATATGTCACATTTTTGAAAGATGATGGTAAATCAAGACAGAGAAGTGTGCTGTCCTCCTGTGATGTCTGTTTGAGACAAAAACACTTGCATATTTATGGTGCTATTTCTAATTTTCTTTCAAGCCTTGTTTGGTTTCAAGAGTCCCTGTTTTTCATCCTTTGTTTCTCTTTTGGAAGGCGTCCGTGGATGTTTTCCCATATGCACAGGGAAAGCACGACATGTTCACCTATTTCATTTATTATTATATAGAATTTCAAGGGTTTATAGAAGAACAAAATAAAAGAAGAGAGGAAAAGAAGAATAATGGGGGAAAGAAGTCTGATGCTAGTTCTTACAAACACTTTTATCTTATTACTATTATTTTTGAATGCTTTTTGTATTCTTTTATTTGGATGGTTGAAAGTTTTAAGTGACTGCTTGGTATGAATTTTACTATCAGGGTAATTCCGTAGTCCCTCTAATTACGTAACCATTTTTGTCTCTGTCTTTTTCCCTAGAAGGAATTAGTTGTAGGGAATTGGGAAGTTCTTAAATGGAATTTAATTTCAGAAGAAAATATAAACTCTTATCACTTTTCTTTGGATCGGAAAATATAACGCGTATATATTATACACACACACATACATATGTATTGTGATTTTCTTTGATGATGTAAAGAGTATACATATATATTGTCTCTTCAAGTGAAGCTTAATGTTAAGTTGCTAATTTTGCTGGGATTTGAAGTTAGCACATTTTTGGGTGTGCAAATGACTACTCCAGTGAAATGATGCCAGTCATTCATTCGAACTCTGACACAAACAAAACCTGGTACTTAGGTGGGGAGGAGGATATAGAAGCAGCCTCATTACATAATTATAAACAGTTAACCTTCTCAAAAAAGAAGCAGCCTCATTATCGCCGAGTTTCGAACTGTGTGCCACAGATCGGCATTTCTCCTATATGTGTTTATATGAGTGTGTCGGTTCATGTCAATTCTCTTTTTCAACCCAATCACTGTGAAGTTTTTGTTTCTCACATTGCGAAGTGCTTTCTGCTACTTTTGAAAGAAGCAACAGGTCCTTGGATTCCTGCTGGTGAAGCACTTGGTGTTTTGGAATGTTGAGTTGTATTTTTTCAATTTCCTTTAATTATATTTCCAGTTGATTCCTAGTAAAAGTTTCTAATCCCGTTCAGAATGTTGTTTCTACAGGAGACCCAGTACGACAGAGGAAATTCTAACGATTGATATCAAACCAGGATGGAAGAAGGGGACTAAAATAACATTTCCAGAGAAAGGAAACGAGCAACGAGGCATAATTCCATCAGACCTTGTCTTCATAATTGATGAGAAGCCGCATAGTGTCTTCAAGAGAGATGGCAATGACCTCGTTGTCACCCAGAAAATCCCCTTGGTAGAGGCTCTTACTGGATACACTGCACAAATAACAACCCTTGATGGCCGGAATCTAACTGTACCAATTAATTCTATCATTAGTCCAAATTATGAAGAAGTTATCAAAGGAGAAGGTATGCCAATTCCTAAGGAACCTAGCAGAAAAGGCAACTTGAGAGTAAAGTTTAACATCAAGTTCCCCAGCAAGCTTACTTCTGAGCAGAAAGCTGGCATTAAGCGATACTTGACATGATGAGTGGACATTAGCTCCTATAGTTTTCCACCAAATGCTACATAAGCCTCACCCCGTCTCGTCTTCATCATGCAAAGAAATGTGCACTTTGTTTATTTGTTTATTTCTTCTGCAACATTTAAGTCTGTTATTTCAATATCACTTGCCTTCTAAACCGAGCATCCCGTGGAATCTCTATTTCCATTGTTCTGTGTGGTGATAGAGTACAGTTGGATCCAACGCTCTCCTCTTGTGTCAATACTAGATGTGGGTGTGCCCATGCATTGCACGGGCTTACGAGTGTAGGCCCTATTTCATGCTTCTCTTTTTCCTGCTATATTATCATTCTATTTACTACTAATTATAAGAAAACTGATTATTGAAGGATAAGCCAGTTGGTAACTGGAGTTATCTAAGCTTGACAGATTTTACTTCTTTGTTTTTGATATGAGAAACTATCTGGAAACCACATCTAAAGATTATATATAATTTGAAAATTGTCTCAATATTCCTTAGGTTTCACTAGTTGTGTGGTTCAAGATAATATTTTTATGGATTCTTTGATCTTGTAATATAAAGTCGAAAGATAACAGCTTTGAATGAAAAAAAGTTTGATGTTTCTCGTCTAGATTTAACAGCCAAACTGGAAATGTGTTGTTTCTTCCATTGACACAACAAACTTTTGAAGTTATATGCTAATGGGCTATGTTGCTTGGACTCTTCGGAAGTGCCATCAGGTGTATTCAGATCCTCTAAAAATAGTGCATTTTTGGTGGGCAAGATACGTGTGCCAACATTTTTGAAATATCGGACACGAGTGTGACAATATTTTTGGAGAGTCCAAACAATGTAACTTTTAGTACCTATTTTTGCCTCATTCTTATTTCACCTTCAAAGGGGTCTATGTCATGACATCAAAATAAAAAGATAATTGATCTTCTAAATAAGAAGGTTTATGGCATTGGAATGGAGTGATTACATATAATTTTAGAAGATTTAAATAAATATTTATTATCTTTTTTTCTTTTTTTTTTCCATCCGTACATAGATGCAAAGTACAAAGAAGTAAATACACAAAGAAATGAAGGAGTTTAGCATCGACAATATACAACAAATCAACAATATAAATTAATTTTGACTTAAAATTGTCAATTGACTTTTCAATAGCTTGTTGTTTGGATTAACCACATTGCAAATTATAATTTCAATATGGAACACACACATATATAGATCTTGTTTCAAAAATATTTTAAAAATCAATTTAAAGTGTATTACAAAAAATAATAATTTATAGCTAAGGTAAAGATAGAGTTTTTAGTATTGAGTAATCTTTATCTTTAGAAAAGCTATTTTCCCCCAATTTTGACACAACTTAAAAATACTTATTTTTTCACCAATAAATTAACCTAACACCTTTATTCTTTAACATAATAAATAATTTATTTCTGAAAAATAAATATTTTGACCAAACAAGCAAGGATTTTTTTGCTTAAATAAATCAAATTATAAGAATCAATCTAGTAATAAAAAATAGTCCTACTCCCACAATTATAAGCTATCTCATTTGCCTTTAATTTTTCGAAAAATTATAATATCAGTTCCCAGTAATTTTTCCTCCTTCTTTTGTTAGATCTCAGAATAAATTGTTGTTGAGGTACAAAAATGGCCTCAATTTCTTCAAGTCCTCGAAGTGTAGAAGAGATCTTCAAAGATTACAGTGCTCGTCGTGTTGGGATACTTCGTGCTTTAACTGATGGTACTTTATTTTCATGCATACTTTTTAATGTTATAAATTTTTCAATTTGGTTATTAATTGTTTTATGTTTTTTCAGATGTGGATGAATTCTATAATCTCTGTGATCCAGGTAATTTTTTGTTTAATTTACTTTCTGGGTTTTTGTAGATCGTGGATTCTTGCTTTTAGTTGCCGTCAAAAAAGTCCTCATTTTTAATTTTTTTTTATATTTTTAGCTTTGAAGGTGAAAAATTGATATGCTTAATCTGAATATTTGATGCTAAATCAATGAGCTTTTTTAGTCTACAAAGTGAATTTTTGAAAATTCGGCTAATTGAAACATTTTTTTTAATAAAAAATTGGCTTTTGCTTGATTGACCAGACATTATTGGTAACATTCTTCAAAGTTTCTTAGCAAAAATGGTTGTATTAAGGAAAATGTATTTTTTTCGAAACATTCTTAACAAGGAGAATTTGAACAAAGTGAAAATCTTAGTTTAAATGAAGTTTTAACTAGACCGGTTGTGACTTGTCTTGACATTTTCTGTTTTTATGCTTTTTTTGTGTTAAAATGTGTTACTTCTTGGGTGTAGAGAAGGAAAATTTGTGTCTTTATGGACATCCAAATGAAACTTGGGAAGTCAACCTTCCTGCGGAGGAAGTTCCACCTGAGCTGCCAGAGCCAGCACTTGGGATAAATTTTGCTAGGGATGGAATGAATCGTAGAGATTGGCTATCCCTGGTTGCTGTTCACAGTGATTGTTGGTTGCTTTCTGTGGCTTTCTATTTTGGAGCTCGTCTTAATCGAAACGAAAGGTACTCTTTTGTTTGTTATTAATTAAGATAAATCAACGTATATAGTATTGGATTTACTTTTAGAAAATGTGGGATCTCTCTCCACTGTTTTTCGTGTAGCTCATTGATATTTTCAAAACTCTAGATAGAGTCTATGCTGAGTATTTTTTTACTATGGCCATCTCTGTCCCTTCCTGTATGTAGTTCCGAACTTCCTGCTATGATTTTGATGTCTCATGGAAAAAGGGGATACCTTTTTCTTTGTTGTAAAGTTGTTAATTGGCTATATTTGAACATTCTAGATGTTGAGCAACACAATTTCAATGTCCTGAAAAGCCATTGTAAGTGTTAGAGTCATTAATTATCTTGAATTTGTTCTACTTTCCCATACAACAAAGTTGGTCTATCCACTACTCTAGAGAACTTACCCTTAATCCCTTGAGAACACGTTCTTATTGCACACTACCTTGGAGGCAAGCCTCCATTTCACCCACCCCGCTCCAATATGATGTGCAACATCATCATCAATCTCCCCGTTTCTTTGAATTATTGGCCCAAAAATACTTGAAACTTCCTCTCTTGGGTATGACTTGTGCATCTATCTTCACACTCCCTCCTCTGCTTCATGAATTGCGTTACTACATTTGCACTCCAGATACTCTGATTTAGTCCTGCTTAACCTAAAACCCTTTGACTCTAGGGCCTATTTCCAAATTTCCAGCCTATCATGAACTGCACCACACGTCTCGTCAATCAATACTATGGCATTTGTGAATAACATACACCACGACTCCTCTCCATGAATATGTCGTGTCAATTCGTCCATCTCTAAGGCAAATAGGAGCGGGATAAGGGTTGCCCTGTGGTGAAACCCCGTCATGATCAGGAAGTGTTGTCAGTCACCTCTCACTATTCTAACTCGTATCTTGGCACCATTATACATGCCCTTAATTGCCCTAATATAAGTCACAGGTACACCTTTAAACTCCAAACATCTCTAAAAGACCTCCCTAGGGACTATATCATTTATCTTTTCCATGTCAATGAGCATGTGTAAGTCTCTCTTTCTGTCCCTATATTGCTCCAACAATCTCTGTACAAGATAAATGACTTCTATAGTTGATCACCCCGGCATGAATCGGTGTGGGTTCTTGGAGATAGACTCACCCCTCCTCCAATGGCGTACGCAAGATTTTTTGCAAGCGGTGTCACCTTTTAAGTATATATATATATATAACACAATTCACGTATACTATTATATCTTTTCCAAAAAGTAATTAAAACAAATTTAAAACTTTTCTGGATATATTTTTGTTTTGAAAATTATCTCATTAAATATAATAGTGCTACATTTTTATTTTTTTATAAAATATAAAAAAAATAAAAAATAAAAAGCAAAGGAAGAACATAAAAAAGAAAAAAAGAAGAAAAGCTACATATTTATTTTTATATAAAATATCAAAAAATTAAAAAATAGAAGGCAAAGGAAGAACAGAAATAAAGAAAAAAGAAAAAAGAAGAAAGAAGAAAGAAGAAAAGCAAAGTTAGTTACCTATTTCAAAAAAAAAAGAAAGAAGAAAAGCAAAGTTGTGCAGATTCGAACTCACGGCCCACATAGCAATTGACGCACGTAACCAACTGAGCTGCGTGCCACTTTATGTCAAACTAAACACTGTATAGTATATATCTTTTCTCTTTTCTGTCTTATATATATATATATAGCATATTTTCAGACAAAGCCGTGTCCCATGACACCCCTTGGGCAGTGGCAGAGCCACCTTAACCCCCTTCGGTGGAATATTATTTATACATGGTTAAAATATTTTTTTAGGTATATATAGTAGATGTTGAACCCCCTTCGGCTACTTCATGTGTCTATTTTTTCAGATTTTGAACCCCCTTATTGAAAATTCTAGCTCCGCCACTGCCCTTGGGTCTTCCTAGATTCACCCCTGCCTTCCTCATCCTTGACCACCCTCTCTCAGACTTTCATATTATGACTTAGTAGCTTGATACCCATGTAGTTGTTGCAATTTTGAATATCACCCTTATTCTTGTACAATGGAACCATTGTACTCCAATTCTATTCTTTTGGCCTCTTAACCGTCTTAAATGTGACAGTAAATAACCAGTCAACCACTCCAAACTTGTTTTGCTGGTATTATTCCAAAAATCCACTGGGATCACGTCTGGCCTAATCGCTTTTCCTCTCCTCATCTTACAAATAGCCCCCTCAACCTCCGTAGCCATATCCACCTACATTACTAGAATCCCTAGGATTGAAATACCTTTTTTTCATCTCTATCTAATGTTGGCCTCTTCTCTTAACACTTTGCCATTATCATCCTTCATGCACTTCATTTGGTCCAAGCTACGATTCTTCCTATTCTCACCTTTGCGAGCCTATACATCTTTCTATTCCCACGTTTGCTCTCAAGCTCGTCATACAAGTGCTCAAAAGATGTTGTTTTAGCCATTGTGATGGCTAGTTTCACTTCCTTCTTCGCCGTCTTATACCTCTCCCTATTCTTCCTTGTCTAAGCTTTCCACTAACATCGTATAAGCAACCTTCTCGGCTTTCTTGTTTCCTTGCACCTCTCCATTCCACCAACAATCCCTTTATGCCCGCCTTAGCTACCCCTTAAGACCCCTAATATCTAGTCTAATTGCTTCCCTGAGCTATCCTGGTCGGCATACTATTTGCATCCCCGCTACTCCCCCAAGCCCCTATAGCCACCAACTTTTCTCTGATCTCCTAGGCTTTCGCCTTTGTCAGGCCTCCCTATTTAATCCTTGGTTGGGTATATGTAGCCCCTTTCTTCTTCTTCCACTTGATATCTAAATCCATTACCACAAGCTTATGTTGGGTTGTAAGATTCTCGCTCTGGATAGCCTTGTAGTCCTTGGATAAACCTCTATCACACTTCCTAAGGAGCAAGTAATTTATCTCAGTCTTGACTACTGAACTACGATATGTCACCAACTCAAAAGCTTTTGCGAAATCTAAAAGTAAAACTCCTCCTTCATTTCTGTCCCCAAAGCCAAGACCGCCATGCACATTGTCATATCCTCTTAAAGTGATCCCTATGTGACCTTTAAAATCTCCTCCTAACAATAGTTTCAGTCTACGGGATACCTCTCACAACCTCGTCCAACTCCTCCCAGAAGTGCATTTTAACCTCCTTGTTCAACCGCCTGGGGAACTTATGCACTAATAATGTTGAAATTTATCCTTCCCAAAGCTATCTTAATAACCATCATCCTATTAGTCACCCTCCTAACCTTTACCACTTGTTCCCCGAGTTTCCTATCTACTAAGATGCCTATGCTATTCCTAATCCTCAAGCTTCCTAAGTACCACAACTTAAGTCCGTCTACATCCCTATCCTTGGTTCCTGCCCATTTGATTTCCTGGACAACCTACAATGATCTTCCTTTCCTTAAGAATCTTCACCAACTCTTATCGTCTTCCTGTTGATGTCCCTATGTTCCAAGATCCAACTCTCAACCTAGAAGCACCCTTTGGTACCCTTACCCACCCCTACCCCTCACACCCATCCTCAATCAAGGACATGACCTTAAACTTCCATCAAACCCCGACTACACTAACACAGGTTATAACAATACTCAAGTGAAATAATCAAGGGTTCCCCTAAATTGACACTACAACAATCGAAGGAGTCTAGAAAAAGGAAAAACAGTGCAACTAACTGGCAGGAAACAAGAATGAAAAATAATCAGGAGTTCACCAAAATTGACACCAAAACAACCACAGAGTTTAGAATTAAAGGAAAAACAGTGCAACTAACAAGCAAAAAACAAAAATATACATCAATTAAGCAATCTAATTAAAACACAGACTGTACAAATTAATTCAATACACCTAATTTAAAAAAGGCTAACTGAGCAAATTAATTCAATCAATTTTTTAGAATAAACAAGCAAGGTTTCTCAGTGATACCAGATGCAAGAAAAAGTATCATAAGCAATACGCAAATAACAAAAAGATGCAGACAAAATGCGATGCTAGGGAGGTGATTAATCCAAAACTATTTTTCTAATATATATGGCCAGAGGAAGTTCTAATCAATGTATGTAATCTCAGTATAATCCCATGTGCTCCCCGATAGTAACTGTTTGTTATAGTCCCGAACCGCTCCTGGCCCACAGTATCCCCACCTTGATTGTCTTTTCATCCTGCTCCGGTCCTCATTTTGGAATCAGCTCTGATGGTGCTAATATAACTGTCGTCATTGGCGAATCTGAGAAGAAGACTGTATTTGCTGACAGAAGAATTTCCGATTAACAACAATTTGAACAAGTAATGGCTGCAGCCAAAAAAAATCAGTAAAATTAACGGAAAAAATCACATTAATATTGCAAAATCTCGAACTATTCGTTGCTCATGTTTGCTTCTTCTGTTTTTGGCTATGGAGAAAATAGGCTTTTCTTCTTCTGAGAAATGAGGATTTCCTGTTGGATAGCTATGCATTTTGTTTCTTGAAACAGGTAACTTGTGTGTGTGTATCTATGTAAATGAACAAAACAATGTATATGTTGTACTGAAGCCATATTTTACAAAACATGTCTCTAAGAAACTGAAGCTATTCTGACCATCTAAATGGAATCTAGCATATTGAGAATTTCTACAGTTTCTCCTGGGTAGAAGAACTGTACACCAAAAAACAAAAGAGCAAAATACAGTTCAATTTGATCTTTTGCACAAAATTCCTCAAATCTTCAAACATTTGGAATTTCTCTCTTTCTAGATTGTCCACCAACTGTTAGCTGGGACAGTTATCCATCTTTCACTATCCTTTGCCTAAACTCCTGCTTCCTCCCAACTAAGTAATACAGCAGATATCTTGCCTGGCATTATCCAAGTGATGCCTCTAAGATTAATGAAGATTCTCCACAGTTGTTCTGTTAGCTTGCAATGAAGAAAAAGATGTTGTCTCTGCTCTTTCACCACATAAATAACATCTGGCATAGAGAGAGATACCTCTTTTCTTCAAATTTTCCCAGGTAAGACCAGCCTCTTTTGTTAAAAACCAAACAAAGCAAGCCACTTAATGTGGTATCTTTGTCTTCCAGATGTGCTTCCGAGGCCAATTCTCAACCTGTTAATTGGTTTGATTCAATACTTTATAAGCTGAACTCACCTTGTATGAACCACTACTATGCCCATTCCACCAGAATCTATAGCCCCCTCCTGTAAGCCACCAATATTTTCCGAAGTACTGTAAAATTCAGTCGCCCTATTTAATTCCCAGTCATTGAGCATCACTCTGAAGATAAATCCCAGCCTTGTTTTGTCCACATTTCTGTCAGGTTGAAAATATCAGGAGTATTGATCGCTATGTATTGTTAAGACTGTCATTAGGTGGTGACAGTGCTTGGTTCAAGCAAATAAATGGTTGCTCTGTGCTATCAGGTTGAAATTCTACAGGTTGCACTTCATTCAATCTTGAAATGTGACAAATTCTGTTAGTCCAAAAGATGAGTTCTTCTTGAGTCTGTATGGTTGAAGATTATTTCTGATGGGGCAGAGGGGATGCATTCTGGTGATTGTATATTTATGTCATGCTTGTCGAGTATTGAGGTTGTAACATTTTTCTTGATTACATGTAACTCCATGTCTGTGTACCCCATCCTTTTAGAGTCAGTTACACGAGTTCTGAAGTCCATCTTTGTAACTCTCCATCTATTAAGTACACAAACACGCTTCTTTATGTGTTTTTTTCTTAATCTTCTGCGAGTCCATAGATCATTCACCAACTTAACTTAGCTTTCTTATATATGTCTTCAAGTATTGGGTTTCATTGAGAAACTATTTCTGCTGTGTGTGTGTGGTGTGGTGTATTGCCAGTTTTGAATTTTGTTTGCCAAGACATCCATCTTACTCTTCAATCGCTTGCCCCGGGATTTCTGGAGGGTTGATCATTCTATTTAAAGTTGTATCTTGCTTCTTTGGATGTTGGGACATCTGAAGTGAAGGAACCTCTACAGTTATGCAACTTAAACATGCAAAGAACTTCGGAATAGTCTATTCATTTATCTAGCCACCACATTACCTTTATTTACATGTCGGATATACGTTATGTTTTCTGGTTTGATATTTCTTCTGGTTCCACTTTCTTTAGGGGACAGTTGCTGGTGCTAATAACTAGCCTTAAGACACTTTTCTCTTCCTAATGATAGATTGCATCTCTAGTAGTGATGAATGTGCATTTGTGGATTAAAAAAAGGGGGCAGCCAGGTGCATGAAGTATCTGGTGTTCACGCAAGGTCCGGGGAGGGGTCGCACCCCAAGGAGGCGTGATAGAGAGAGAGAGAGAGAGAGAATGTTAAGGATGGTAGCACATGTTTGCCAAGGCGCTCTTTTTCCTAGAGATCTCATAGTTTATACTTCTCATAGTATTTGTGTGGTTCTTCTTTTCTCGGGCATTGCATTAGATTCAAAATTCAGTGGCAGCATCTTTTTTAGATATAACCATTTGGTATCCAGAACACACTAGCCGCACTAATCCATATTCTCACCACGTAGGGCCCAGACGCCCAGTTAAGGAGGTAGCGCTCCCTACTAGTGGCAGTGTTTATTACTTCTTATTCACCTCTTTCACCACTCCACCATCTTCATTTGTGGTGGATGTGTGGAGGCTTGCAAGAGGTGAAAGGAATCACAATTTAGTGTCACTCTACTTGCTAATTGCTATTTCCAGACAACTTTCTGATTTGGTTCTTTATAACTTTCGCCTGGGAAGTCTCTACTTTGTGGTGTAACTTTTCTGCGAGGAAGTTCTTGTTAGTCTGAGTTTCCATACTTTTTGTACAGGAAGCGTCTATTCAGCTTGATCAATGAGGTGCCGACTGTCTTTGAAGTTGTGACCGAAAGAAAACCTATAAAAGATAAGCCCAGTGCAGATAGTGGGAGCAAATCACGTGGTAGTAGCATAAAGGTAGGGAAACATCAAAGCTATTATGTTATCATCCCTTTAATTTGTTGTTCCTTAGTATTCAGTAACACCATGATACTTTTATTTAGTTTCTCCTCAGTATGTCATGATCTACTATTTATGTGCTTGCTCACTCTCTCCTTCATTACTAAAGTCAAAATTTCCCCATTTTATGCAGAGATCTAGTGATGGTCAGGTGAAAAGCACCCCAAAGCTGGAAGATGAAAGTTACCAGGAGGATGAAGAAGAACACGGTGAAACACTCTGTGGAAGCTGTGGTGGGAATTACAGTGCTGATGAATTTTGGATTGGCTGCGACATCTGTGAGAAGTGGTACCACGGCAAGTGTGTGAAGATAACACCTGCTAAAGCTGAGAGTATAAAGCAATACAAATGCCCGTCTTGTACCTTGAAGCGGAGCAGACAGTAGTCCTCTCATGAATCAGAGAAAGAGCCATAATTCTATTTCTGGCCATTAACAGAAGAGTACAGCAAATATTACACCTGTAATGGACATGCTATTGTAATCTTTCTTTACCTATATATGCTCAAAAAGAAGTTGAAGTTTCTCTTATTTCCTTCATCCATCTTCAGAATTTAACACAATCTCAATACATATTTAGAAAGTCTGTTAATTTACTCTACTTCCTTTATCATGTTAAATTATTCACAGTTATTTGTCAATGAAATACATAGTTATGTTGATTATATGCCTATACAGGTACAACTTCCAAAAAAAGACCTGATAACTTCCATATCTGGTTTGTTACTATTTTATTATATGCTGTGCTATTTGGATTTAGCCAACAGTATGAACCAAAAACTGAAAAGCTGGCTTGTAGAAATGCCTTATTTTGTCTTGTACACTCAAATTCCAATTGAGAAGTGCCAATCTTGTTAGCTTGTTGTTGCTTATGAGTTTAGTTCTCTTCACCAAATGATTATAAAAATCAACATCATTTGGAATTTGGAATGTCTTTTTCACATAGCTTGGTTTGTTCCGACAATTTATCGGTATTATACCTACCCTGTTTCCATAGGATCCATCAACTTGTTAACATTATCTTCACAACAGCTTTACTTATTTAAGTGTTGTTTCTTTCTTTGTCTATAAGCTTTGGCAGAGTTCTCTCTGCAATGCCTGGGAAATTCAGAGAGCAGCCAAGTTCCAGTATGGCTTCGAATCGTTCCGATTGTTCATCGAAGGAGAGACTGAAATGGACTCAAGAGCTTCATGATCTGTTTGAGAAGGCAGTTAGTCAGCTCGGAGGTCCGGAAAGTAAGTGATCCTTGTTGAAGTGTGTGACCGTTTTATCTTAGAAGGTTTAACAGTTAAAGAGTGTTCAACTTCAATTTCTTTGTTTAATTACGGTTTGGACATTGCCCCTCACGTGTAGGCCTGATTGTTTTCTTTTTGATAATGAGTGACGATGAGATTCACTTTTGTTTGGCTAAATATGTCTTTGACATGCACACCTAATTCCTTTTCTTGAGCCAAGCATGTCGGTTTTTTTATGACAAGCCTGATTCTCTTTCATATTTTCATGAGTTAAACACGTGAAAATTCTTTTTATTTTCAACAATTCGTCAGTTGAATTTGAAAAGCTTTCTACCATATAATTATCCTCTCACCTATTTTTTTTTTTCATTTTCTTAAAATAAAAAAACTAAATATTGGCTTGCAGGAGCAACACCAAAAGGAATTTTGAAGGTTATGGGGATTCCTGGTCTAACAATCTTCCATGTGAAAAGCCACCTACAGGTTTTCTTATTATTATATCCTTTGTGTTTGTGATGATTTCTTTCATTTGTGTAAATAATTTATTCATAATTTAATAAAATGTATTTTCTATAATTCAGAATTCATAACATTAGGATTCTAGATCTGCCTCTATTAGCTGAGTAGCTTCATAAGCCTGGATACAGATTCACGTGAATTTAGTAACTTTTGCTCATAGTTTAAGAAATTTATCAAATATCTATAAATATTTAACTGTAAACTCAATTAATATTGTAGTATTAACTTGAGATCCTTGAAAAAACTCATAGTGAGGATTTAAAAGAATTATTAAATATAGCGAGGATTTTCTTAAATTTGTTCTGTATATTTAAGATATAGAGCAAATAGTTATATAACTTATACAGACCAAATTTTGGATACTATTGTTACATTTGATAATTATCAAAACTATAGCTAATTTCGATATTATTTATTCAATCCTTATTTTCTCTTTCGATTTGCAACAGAAATACCGTATGTCAAAATTTGTACGTGAAGACCCTGAAAGTAAGTTTTTTTTTTCTTTTTTTTTATACAAGTTAATTATGTAAATAAAATAACATTTACTAAAGTTCTATATTAAATTCTTTTGTCTTGCTTTTCATTTTTTAACATATAGTTGGCAAGTTTGAAAGGAGAAGCATATCAGAAATTTTGCCAAACTTCAGTGTTACAGCGTGAGTTACTGTTCCATTCCTTATTAATACAGACACGGATTCTGAATTTAAAGTTTATGAATTTTCATAATGATATCAAATTAAATATTTAATAATAACTGAGTTCACAATCAAATATTTATACTTATATAATGAAACTTTATAACATACATAGGGTTGATACTAAGTTCACTCCTAAAAAAGGGTCATATGTTTTTTATTTTTTTATTTTTCGGATTATAATTAAAAATCCGCAAATAATTTACAATACCTATAAATATTAGGTGAAGATTCTTTAATACTATAGTTTATAGAAGTTAAACTCTATATCGATTTATATAGGGGCGCTCAACTTAATGAAGCATTACAAATGCATATGGATGCACACAAACGATTAAGTGATCATCTTGAGGTAAACTAATTAAGCTTATAATTTAATTAATCTTTTTTCATCCATGTTTTGCAAATTATTAATTAAGATTAATCTTTTTTCTTAAAGGTTCAAAGAAACTTGAAGATAAAACTTGAAGCACAAGGAAGATTTCTAGAGCGAATAATGGAAGAACAAAAAGTTTGTGCTTCAGGTTCTAGACCTAGCTGCAAGTCTTATTCGTATTCACCCTTGTCGTTACCATCCCTATGCGAGGAATCTGAATCAAATGTTAAGGAACTCGAGGTTGAATATGATTCCGAGTTTGATATATCTGATTGTCAATTACCACGAAAAAGGATTCGATTCGAGGAAGACGATGGATTATTAAATCATCGATACAATAGTACTAATAATGTTACATATTCACCACAAGAATTAGAATGGACTACTCTTGCAAATCATCAGTCATCACCATATGATTTGCATGCTTTATATGATTATCTTATTTAATCAACTTAGTTGAATATATATTGTTGAATTTAAAGAGTACGATTGGACATGTGAAGAAAAAGTGTGTTAGTTAGGGAAAATATATATAAATATATGAGTGTATTTAAATAAAACAACATATTGTATAATACGCTTATGTAATCTTGATAATTAAGCACAATTTACATATGGGGTTGTTCTTAATTAGTCGATCATCAAGATGTACAATGTCTTGCGGTATTAATTTCTTTGACATTATGACCTTACATAACGATGTTGTTATTAAATTATAATTTTATGGATTGAATTTTATTTGACTATTTGTGGTTTTATTATGTGTGCTCGGGGTAGAAGTTTTTATAAATGTATCGCTATGCTATTAAGTATATATTTTGATTAAAATTATTTCTTTCTAAGAGGTGGAATAGAATAACCATGTTGAAGCATTATCATATTATGCGTCTCTGACTTTGTATAATGCATTGTATATCTCATACTCCCTCCGTCCACTTTTATTTGTCATGGTTTTCTATTTTAGAATCAAATGATAAGAACTTTGACTATTATTTTACGATATATTTTTTATCATATTGATATGCAAAAAAATTGCGATTTATAATATTTTTCGTAAAGTTTTTGAATATCTAAATTTTTTGTCTAAAATATCGAATCTAATTTCACTTTGAAAATTAGGCAAATTGACTTTCGAAAAGTGCATCATGACAATTAAAAGTGGACGGAGAGAGTAATATGTCTCAATCTTCTACTCTTTCCCGAAGTAGATGATTATTCATGGCTATTACCTTGACACCAAAGAAAAGTTCGTCCTAGTACTTTATTTCTATCCTAGTTGATCCTGATTCAATATTAGAAGTATAAAATAATTTTTGATAAATGTTTTTTTTTTAAAAAAATTAAGAGAACCAACTCTGCCCTTTGGTTTGTTTTTGAAATCCTATAACAAACTGATGGGCAGAGTCGATTTTCTAGGTTTTTGCATTTGGTATTTTTTCATAAAATCGACGGACTAATCGACCAAGTCTGTCAGTTTTCGAAAAAAATAAAATAAATTCAAATGCAGAAACTTGAATTTTTTTTGTATCCCACCTTCCAAAATAAAACAATTAAATGTGTTGATTTTAAATTAATCCTAACTGAATTACAACTTACTCTAGTCATCAATTTAAAACATCAAATTCAAAGTAAAGACTCATCAAAGGATCTACACAATATATCAAAGTTCAAAAACTTCAAATATATACAAAATTTCGAAGTATTTTCAATGTTCAACAACAATAATCCTAATACCTAAGGGCATCTCTAACCCAAACACCAAATTTGGTGTCAGCACTATTTTTAGTGTAATCAACTCCAATCCACTGCACCAAATTTTACACAAAAAATGAATATTTTTCTCTCTTTAATATTATATTATTATTTCTTATTTCATTTATATTTTCTTATTTCATAACAAATTCTTTCTAAAACATTCACCATATATAATTCATATTATTTCCTTTTATAATCGTTTAATATAAAATTATTTTGTACCATAATTTTTTAAATAATATATCCAATTATAATTTATAGTAGCATTAACATAAATTTAATTTTAAAAAAAGTCATATATAGAAAAATTAATTTATAAAAAAGCTAAATTTTATATCTAAAATTAATATTATAAAAATATTACATAAAAAATAATTAAATATACAAGAGATTTAATTAAAACATACAATTTATATAAATGTTTAATTAAAAGTTTATATAATGAAATAATATTAAAATATTCAAAAAGTGAATTGATGTGATGAATAGTGTTACACCAAATTTGATGTTGATTGGAGCTCAAAACACCTAAATTTACACCAAATTTACACTCACTTCATCATCATTAGAACTCTCTCCATCAATTGAGGTTGAAGGAGAATGGAGCACACCATGCACACCACTTTCAATTAGGTTATTCACTTGTGCCTTAAGTGTCGCGATGATATAACACATGCTCTTATTTTCAACAATCGTCTTGCCTTGGCATCTGCCAAGGCATGCACGCATAAGTCGTTCGATTTGCTAGAACATTTTCGGAGTGGCAAATTCGATGATGACACCTGTCAATTTGATGAATCACCAAATAGTTCGACGTATTGCTGAAATACATCACCAAAGTGACCTAAAAACCTCCAGAAACTATTAATTTTGGCGATCTAAAGCCCTATTTTGGCGACCTGCTGAATATTTTGGCGATTGGACCTCCAGATCGCTGATGTGATCGATGAGATCCATTAAAAGGTCATGTTCTTTGATTTTTCAGGTCTTCTTACGTTTCAAAAGGGATATTCTTGACATTTTACCCTTGATTAACTTTTCTAAGTCCTAATAACTTATCCATTCACGCCCAACACTTAAACAATAAAATTCAATATGTTCAAAGTTGTCTCAAACAAGAAACTGGGGTTCTTCACCTTGAAGCTTCAGTTAAGGAATTATGTCAAGTGTGTTCATTTCAGGTATGTAGGATTTCATCAATAAGTATTCTTCACCCATTGAGTCTAAAAATGAACTCAATTCTCCAGTATTTCACTATGAAAATCGAGGGTATCACAAAAAACATGAATATCTTTTTTATTTAAGTCTCTTCTCATATATAAACAGGGGAGGACCCACGTGGGCTCCAGGGGTTCACCCGAACCCCCTCGGTAAAAAATTACACCGTATATATAAGGTAAATTTTCTGTATTTCTGTAGATATATATATTTTGAACCCCCTCAATAATAAGGAGAAACTGATAGCGTAGTGGCAAGTCCCCCTGAAATTAAGCTTCATGTCACCGCTTATTTACACGTTTATACTTTTATTTTTTGAACCCCTGAACGAAAATTCTGGGTCCGTCACTATATATAAATAGTCTCTAAATACATGTTTTTCATATGGTGTAGTATTTTTACTTAAGTATATTTTCATGAACCCTCAAAATATCGATATTTTATGTTTCGTTGTTTTAAATTGCATGTTTCCTTTACATAAATTATCATGATTAGCTTTATACTCAGTTTATTAATTTCTGCATATTTTAGGATGCTTTGAGATAAAGTGTCCATCACTCAGTCTCAGATATCAAACTCATTGAACTTCATTAATATCAGTTTTGCAGACCATTAAAGTGATTTCCGCTGAAGCATACTCTTAATAGTATTTTTTATATAATATATAATATTAGACTATTACTATTTTTTTTATGCATTTTACTCCAACCATATCATGTCTCCCATACACTTACAAGTCTCACGTTTCAAAAATGCATGGCTTATATATGTGTACTCATCTCATAGATCAGGAGCTTCGAATCATAATAGTAAGATATATGACATGCATAACATCTAGATATGTCATCGATACTTTTGAACATTTTTTCCAAAAGTAAGTTTTTGATTAGTATGGTACACGAAATGACATCAATGACCGTGTATCAGTTTTCTTATAAAAGCAAAGTTCACTAGTAGTATGGAATTCAGGTATGACATTCATGATTTATAAACAACATTTTCAAGAGCTATCAATTATGTTCAGTTGGGAGTAGTACTTAGCAACGAGTTGGACTAGGGTCAGTCTACCCAAGTCCTAGAACTACAAGTCATCATAGGTCTATATAGCCCTTTTAGGCGCATGCTTTCAGTTTAGTGGTACCACGTCAAATCAGATCAACCTTTATACTTTGACAACGTATATTAATATCTTTTTATGGGGATTATACATCAAACTCCATGTTTAGCTCACATGGTTATATGTTGATTAATAGTATCTCCCACAGTTCAGTTTCAATTATTGCATTGACCTTGTACTCAATTAAATCAGTTTAGTACTTATCAATTGCACATTTTACTACTTGTTCATTATATTCAGATTATATATTTCAGTTTTGTATTTAGTTCAAAATTTCAGATTGGGCATGTTGAACATAATTGTATAGTGCATGTCTCACATACTCAGTACATTCAAAGTATTGACATACCTTCTTGCACTATATTATTTTATAATATAGATTCTGACGCACAACATCCAATTGCAGTTGATACGACTTCCATTCAGCCCAACAACAGTGTTGGTGAATCCAAGTTGAAGAGTCTAATCAAACACTTAGTTTGCCGAATCATTGAATATTATTACACTAGTCAGAAAGTGCAATTACATGATGTGTATAAAACGAACTACACCATATAAAGCCACAGTCCAAAATCGTACCTGTTACAGTCGTTCATTCCAACATTTTTGGAGAAAACCTTCAAAGAATCTTCACATGAACTTTAATGGAATTACAGAAAGAAGAAGCAGAATAAGCACAAGAAGTGTGTTCTTTTTGGAATTGTAGGAATGAAAAGTTCTTTTATCTCTCCTCTGAGAACCCTTTTTATAATTATGAAAGGACACAACTATTCTAATAGTTGTGTTCTTCCCTTATATTTATTGATATATAATACATAATTATATTTATCCATTTCTCTTGATCACATGGATCCGGGTTGACCCACATGGGTGACCCAATCCAATTTCCTTCTTCTCCCACTCACACATAGTAGGTCAACTCTCATTCCTATTATGTAACTTTCATACATTACGACTAGACCGCGTGTCCAGTGAATACTACGAGAGCTTCATTACTATACATCTGTTAGGAATATATAACATCTCGATCAATGAAACTTAAAGTAGATTATACTATGTAATACCCTAGATCATTTATGACATTCATATTTCTCATAATCTGTTTTCTTAATTTTTGAGTTCATCATTATGTACTTGTCTCATATAGACAAACATAAAAGACGTCAATGAACACAATTGATGTGATAATATCTAATGGTCTTCCTCATCTCATGAATCTCTTAATCTCAGAGTAATATTTTTTTTTCTAGAAATATCCAGCCAAACCGAATCAAACATGATATCTTGGCAACATACTAAGATAGAAAACACCAAATTGATCTCAAGAAATTGATTAAAGTCATGAGGGTACAATGTGAAAATTATTTATAATTTTTAGGGTTTCACACGATAGCAAGTAGAGACTAAACTTGTATCGCCCTATGTGTCGCTATATGCATGAAACATTTGGTAGGATGTATCGACATATTTCAAAATTAAATTGAGGAGTGCAATTACAAATTTTTAGTAGGATAATTTATAATTTATTACAATATGGATAACTCATTCATTTGTAAATTAATATTGTAATCGAAAGCCTCAATTAATAGGTTTGCGGTCCCTATTATGCCCGACTAATATGCCTTCTAAAGAATAAATATTTGATTTTTAAAAACCGTTGATTCTTGTTTTTTTTTTTTTTTAAAAATAGGCATGAAACGTTTTACCCATTAACGCAAAAACGTTTTTCCACAAGGCTGAAAATGTTTTTTCCCTTAATGACAAAAAACTTTTTTGCCCTTTCCCCTCTCTTCATCAATGAAAATTGAAATATAAGGGACAGTCTTGTTCAAAGAAAGATCACCCTATTTTCTGAAAAAGAAATATTTGCCCACACAAATTTCTAGTTAGAAAGTTAGTCAGAAAATAGTAGAAGATGAAAGCTCTATATTCATCAGTTTTGAAACTATTTTTATGAAGACTTCAAGAGGTTAGTGCTTAGTGCTTAGTAATTTTCGTTTTTGATTTATATTATTATGTTATTATGTAAGTTTGTGATTTATGACCATGCTTCCGCTGTATGTAGGGGTGTTCACGGGTTGGTTTGGATCGGTTATTGGTCAAAACCAAAACCAAACCAACTTAATCGGTTTTAAAATTATCAAAACCAAACCAAACCAAATATAATATACATTTATCAGTTTGGTGATTATCGGTTTCGGTTTGGTTTGGTTCGGTTATTCGGTTATTAACCATACACAAAAATAAAAGAAACAATTCATTTAAAATGTGAAAAAAGTGACAACAATCCATTCAAAACGAAAAATAGTTAGAATGACTTAAATTACCGAACTTTCGATCA
>NW_006239485.1:201918-215292 GCF_000226075.1 Solanum tuberosum
ATGTATATAATTCATCGGTTCGGTTCGGTTATTTCTTCGATTTTTTTCGAATAAAACCATAACCAAACCAAATGCTATCGGTTTTCAAAAATCTAAAACCAAACCAAAGCAAACCCAAATAAAATCGATTTTATTTTATCAGTTTGATTTGGTTTTTCGGTTTGGATCGGTTTTTATCCAAACCGTGAACACCCTAGCTGTATGTATGGATTGTAGGCTCTAACAGTTAAGAGCGTACAACCCATATATATAAGGCCTTGTAAAATGGAAAACATCGATCAATATACAAGAAAAGTTCTACATATATCTTTTTCATTCTTACACAAAAATCCGACAACTTTTTTCTAATCCCTATAAATATTAAGAAATCTATTAAATATATAAGTATTTTGAGAAAATTACGCGAAATGGCAAACATTTAGAGTATATTATGATTAAAAAAAATATCTAGAGTATATTATGTAATATACCTATAGTTTTAATTATTTTTAATTAGTGGCTACAGTTTCGCAAAATTTTGTTATTCGGTTTCCTAATTGTATAAATCCAAAATTTGTATAATTCGATTTTCTGATTGAATAAATCCAGAATTTGTATAATTCGACTCTTGATTGTATAAATTCAGAATTCATATATGCTTACCCTAGCTATTTGTATACGATTTATGAAAAAATCATAAACAAATTACTCTGTTTGTATATTGATAAGTGAAATATACAAGCGGAGTTCTGAAAAAATCCTAAATAATGTATAAATACATAATTTGTACATACTTACCCGATTTGTATATTCGCAAGTGAAATATACAAAAGGACAAGCGAAATATACAGACCGCACCCTTCATTTGTATATACTTACCCTGTTTGTATATTTGCAAGCAAAATATACAAACGGACAAACGAAATATACAAATTGCAGCCTAGCTCCATGACAAACAAAATTATAACTATGGAGCGCAATTACCGAAAGTACTATAGCTATAGAGCTTTATTATGTATATTGTCTTAGCTATTTTTGAAATTTTCTCTAAAAAGTTTAGATGACTAGTTCAGTGATAAAGAAGAGCTTACTATAGTATATGACCGAATAAATATTTAAGATAAAATTTCAAAATTTATCCAAAATTTATAATCAAACGCTATCTTACTGTTATCCGAGTTTAGAATAGCCTTAATAAATTTCTTTTCTAAGGAGTTGACCATGATTGGTGTAACTGTCTCTTAAATTAAATGACCTCTTTTTTGTAAGTACATAATTAAAGCCCCTATTAATCATAATCATATCAACAAATTTGTTTGATGCATAACAATAAATGTTTTTTATTACCCAATATGCAGCACTAATCAACTTTTTGCATTGTTTTTTTATATATTTATTTATATATGGCTACATACATTTATATCTCAAAAAAATTGGCACACTCACACACCCCTTTCTAAAAAACAAGGATTCTGAGGGCTCTTTCCTAATTTTTTTCTACAACAAGAAGTAGAAAAAAAAAAAGTTCAACAGCTTCCATTTTTAATTAGGTACTCTTTGCGAGTGTTTCACTTTTTACCTCTGATAATAATAAGACTTTACAACTCTAAATCACTCGATTTCTGTTACTATCTGTTGCTTTTTATACTTATCATCATATTATTTTGTTGTAGTTACTATTTAGAATGTTTTGTCATGATTTCTATAGTATTATGTACTAAATTCCTCATTTCCTTTCTCGATTTGCCTTGAACTGTTTTCCTTGAGGGTTCATTAGAAACAACCTCTCTAATCCTGGCAAGGGTAACGTTCATCTGCGTATACTCTACCCTCCTCAGACCCCGAGATTACACTGAGTGTGTTGTTGTCTTGTTGATGTAAACTCTTAATTACATAAATTGTCAGAGAAAGCTAGAAATGGAAAGAGCAGATGATGTCTACACAAAAGATGGGACAACTGATATCAATAAAGCACCAGCTAACAAGAAAAAAACTGGGACATGGAAGGCTTGTTTCTTCATCCTTGGTATAGTAACTTTATATTTAATCAAACTAATATAACTATGTGAAATCATTTACTATAAATAGCGCGATCCATGGCGTTTTACAGGGGAGGAAATCTCTGAGAGACTAGCGTACTTTGGTACGAGTGCTAATTTGGTTAATTATCTTCATCAAATGCTTGGCCTAAACAACGCGGCTGCATCAAAAGTTGTAACAAACTTTCAAGGAACTTGCTATGTCACGCCTTTGTTCGGAGCATTCTTAGCTGATGCTTACCTTGGGAGATACTGGACAATAGCAATTTTCTCAATCATTTATATAATGGTAAGTGGTAACTACTTTTTCTTAACAAGTACTTGTTGTCAAATTTATTTAGTGTTAAGAGTCTCACGTCGGATATGGGATGGGTAAATGGACCCCTTATATGGTTTTAGACAATTCTCCCCTCATGACCTAGTTTTCGAGGTTGAGTTAGACCCAAGATTCTTTTTTACATAGTATCAGAGCTAAACTCATCCCAATTCCTTGTTTCACCGATGTTGGACCCCCATATTATATTGTTCATGTTCGACTGGATGTGTAGGGGAGTGTTAATTAAGAGTCCCACGTCTAATATGGAATGAGTAAATGGTCTCCTTATATAAGCTAGCTTTTGGGATTGAGTTAGATCCAAGATCTATTTCTTTATGATTAGCTAGTCGCCACTTCACAATATGTCTTGTGATGATTTGATGAACTTTTCTTTTATAGGGAATGACTCTATTGACAATGTCAGCTTCAATAGTTGGAATAAAGCCATCATGTCATAATGGAATTTGCCACCCAACAGAGCTAGAGAAAACAACATTCTACATTGCAATTTACTTGATTGCTTTAGGGACTGGTGGCATCAAACCATGTGTGTCCTCTTTTGGGGCTGATCAGTTTGATGACAACGATGAGGTCGAAAAGAGAAGGAAAAGCTCCTTCTTTAACTGGTTTTATCTGTCAATCAATATTGGTTCTCTTATTGCTTCATCAGTCCTTGTTTGGATACAAACGAGTGTCGGCTGGGGCTGGGGTTTCGGAATTCCAGCTGTTGCAATGGCTATTGCTCTTATGTTTTTCTTTGCAGGCACTCGTTTTTATAGGCTCCAGACGCCAGGAGGTAGTCCATTGATTCGGATGTTGCAAGTATTGGTAGCTTCTATGAGAAAATGGGATGTTAAACCTCCTGCTGATAAATCTCTTCTTTATGAGACTGCTAATGAGGAATCAAGCATCCTGGGAAGCCGCAAGCTCGCTCATACGGATAAATTCAGGTAAAATTATGGACTTATAATATTAGAAATGTAATAATCGTCCTTAGAATTTGAGTTAATTTCTCAGATAGTCGCTCAACTAAGGGTAATTTACTCAGAATGTCACTTTTTTTTTATATTATTCAAAAGTCACTTAACTATTGATAAACAAATCTCTGCTATATTTGTACTATTGACCATTTGGAAAATGAAATTCAGCTTCTTGGACAAGTCTGCTGTGGAAACAACACACGATAAAGTAAATGGATCGGTGAATCCCTGGAGGCTCTGTACCGTGACACAAGTTGAGGAAATCAAGTCTATTATTCGTCTACTCCCAGTGTGGGCATGCTGCATTATGTTCACGACTGCATACAGTCAGATGAACACAACATTTGTGCTCCAAGGGAACACAATGGACCGCCACATGGGCGGTCATTTCAAAATACCATCAGCATCTTTGACAGTATTCGAAACAATCAGTGTGATACTATGGGTGCTGATATATGACCAACTCATCATCCCCTTTGCTAGAAAGTACACAGGCCACGCCCGGGGATTCACTCAGCTTCAGAGGATAGGTATAGGCCTTGTAATATCTATATTGTCCATGGTAGCTGCTGGTGTTGTGGAAGTAGTACGCCTCGACTACATCAAACAGAAGGGGTATTATGATGTCAAGACTATTCCTATGTCTATCTTCTGGCAAGTTCCTCAGTATTTTTTCATTGGATGCGCGGGGGTATTCACGTTGATAGGTCAAGTGGAATTCTTCTATGATCAAGCTCCCGACGCGATGAGAAGCTTATGTTCAGCCCTATTGTTGATGGCAGCTGCATTAGGTAGCTATTTGAGTAGTTTCCTAGTTACAATAGTGACAAGGAACAAGAAGTTTGGATGGATAACAGAAAATTTGAACAAAGGGCATTTAGATTACTTCTTTTGGCTATTGGTTATACTTAGCATTATCAACTTCATGGTGTTTCTATTGGTTTCAAGATTGTATGTCTACAAGAAGGTTATTCATTGAAAACACCTAGATGAAGTAAGACTTCTATTTTTACATGTAACACCTTGTTTAGATGGTTGGTACTCGTCGTATTGCATTGTATTATTAGTTTAAATATCATGTTTGTGTTGGTTGTTACTTAAATTTTATTGTATCATAAATTTTACGTAGGACACGTGTGTCTGTTTGTTCAATTTTATTATAAACTCAAGTACACATACATACAAAGTTAAAGAACATAAATACTAATTAAAATCAAACTAAAGAATACATTTATATATTATTGCTAGAAACACTTATGAAGTTCAAATTAAAAGATTATTTTTGTAATTTTTAAAACTAGCTAAGTCAAATAGATGCATGTTCAAATACATTTTTAAATTTTAAAGATAACAATTATAAAAAAACTAATTAATTTCTCAAATTTCTAATTTTAAAATGGAGAAACTACCTAACTAAATAAGCATTCCTACCATATTTATTAATTTCCCAATTGAAATAATTACATTTTATATTACTAATCAATAATTTCATATTATATACAAGTCAGATACACTGAAAAATGGAGAGAAACGAGCGAGAATAGGAGGGAGGCAATGAGATTTGTTGATGAATCATAAACACATATAAATCACATTGGATACACACTAGATACACATATGATACATAGGAGAGTGACGAGCGAAATAGGAGGAAAGCAAGAGCAAGATTTATCTATGTATCTAATAGATGCAAATGCACTTGAATATATAAGACTCATAATATTATAAATTAACAATCATAGTTAACTTCTAGTGAACTTTTTGTAAGTTATTGGTTTTTCACCCGATGTCCGGTACTCACATTGGAGCTCAACTAAAACAAATTAAACCTAATTTTGATTTTATGGAGCCCGACTAAATCCGGATTTAGGCCGAAAGATTCACATTGGGGTAAAACACTCTCTAACAAAGACGACTTTGTACCTAAGAAGATTCAAATCCGAAATCATTAATTAAAAATGAAGGAGTACTTATCCGTCCATAATAGAATAGGTAACTAACACAAAACGCACCATCATACACATGGTTCCTATTGGTTGAATACGTCACGAAAACCATAAGATAATTCAATTCAATTAAATTGGGTCTGCAAATTGAGATCAGTAGCAGAAATGGATATTGAATCATTGAAGAAATTCTTGGAGAAAGAAGGAGGCAACTATGAAACCTCAGTGGATTCCATGCCTTCAAGATTTATTGAACCCTTTGTCACCCATGGGATAAAGGTTGACCTTGTTGAGCCGGGTCGGATTCTCTGTTCTTTCGAAGTCCCTCTTCGTCTAGTGGTGAATTACTATTCATGCTTCTATATCTACAATTTTTGTTGTTTTGTTTAATTAATTAATTGAGATTTCTGATCGGAACAGAATGCCGGTAATTTTCTACATGGCGGAGCTACGGCGACTCTGGTGGATATTATGGGTTCTGCTGTTATTCATACTGTAGGTGCGCCACTCACTGGTGTATCACTTGAGATCAACGTTTCATATTTGGATGCTGCTTATCTCGGAGTGAGTTTCTTCTTTTTTGTTCAGATTACAATTTGGTACAGTTATTGAGTAAGGATTCATCTTTGGAGTTTGGGATGACATATTTGTGGTTGTGAATTTGCCTCCTTTGTTCATTCTGTTCAAGTATAGATTATGGTATATTTATTGATTTGCAAGCGATATAGAGGGCTCTATGTTGTCTTTCGTCTTCACCTCAGAAATGTGCTAAGAGTTTGGAAGTTATTATCTTATTCTAGACATGACCTTAGACGGGAGGCTGTCCTATGTGGAGGACACGGATTAGGGTGGAAGGTTATTAGGTGGTGGAGCATTGTCTTGCTTATACTTCCATACTGATAGTCGTAGTATTTCCCGTGTAGTTTCTTGTCCTTTGATTTCTGTTACTGTCTATTGACTCTTGTACTTTAATAATCGAGCTATTCTGTTGCAGTTACTGTTTCATTTTTTCAGTATGCTTTTTATAGTATTTTTCCATGATTTCTTCATTTTCGTTATTTCTTTTTCGATTTGCTTTGATATGTTTTCCTTGAGCCGATGGTCTATTTGAAACAGCTATTCTACCTCCCGAATAGGGGTAAGGTCTGTGTATACTCTATCCTCCCCAAACCACACTTGTGGGATCGATCACATTGAGCTTGTTGTTGTTGTTGTTTGCGTAGTAATCAGTGTTATCAAAAGCGCAAAAAGGCTCTAAGGTCCGTGGAGCTTTAAGCGCAAAGCACAAATAAAGCGTGGGCTTTGATGAAAAAAGGCTCAAAGGGAGAAAAAAATACAAATATATATGTTTAGTCCAAGACCAATAATTATAAACATGAATGACAAATATATGACCAAAGAAATTGAAAAAAAATTATGATAAAGTGAAATATCAATTGTTTTGTGTCACTTCTTCATAAGAGGCTCATTGCAAGGAAAAGTTTGCCTTAGAATCTTGATGACGACACTGAAGCGCACATAAAGCGAGGCGAAGTGCTCAACACGTTTTGAGCCTCGCTTCAGGGCTTAAGCACGCCTTTGATAACACTGGTAGTAATAGGTCTCACTGAAACTTCTCTCCGAGAAGAAAAGCTAACTAGTAAAAGAGAGAGCTTTATAGGAAAATGAGGATATTTTGCACCGAGGTTATGGTTATCTTTCACAATAAATCATAAGAAGGATGAACTTTTAGACGGAATTATAGTGTTGTTATGAAAGAATTATGGCCCTTATTTCGTGTGGAGGTCTTTGATGTTATATACAGTTCTATTTGCATAGCTTCTTGAACTGCATTAAGTATAGTTAGCAGAGTGTAACTTCGTTATGAGCAAAACTTAATTAATCGGAATGTTCTTGAAGCTTATTTTGAAGTCTTATGCGATAAAGTGTGTTCTGGTTTTAGGAATGCCACAAACTTTAGTTTATAAATGCTACTCTAGGATGTCAGAGCAGAATTGGCCTTCTTCATTCACCAACCTCCAACAATGCAACATTTTGGGATACACATGGATGGCTTTTACATCTATAAGATAAACATGTGCAATAGCACGAACTTCATCAATAGTCAGTTTAACAATTCGACCGGTTTGATATAGAAGCTTTGGATTTAATCTTCTTGTAGAATGTTAACGCTATCTTCAAAGGAAGAATCTCTTGGCGATAAAGAATAGGGAATTAGAATGAAATGTAATTTCATTCACGATTAGACAGTATATAGAGAATTTTATCTTGTTATATCAGGCATCTAATATACAATTTTAGCACAAGTGATAATCTAGTAGACTGAAAGGAGACTATTATTCAGCCTGATATCTTGAATGTAAAGCAATACTACCTATGAGCCGAAACTACCAGCAACTTAAAGCACTTGACCTTAGTGCTATTAGTTGCAACATAGATAGATACGAGTGAAAAACTTATAGTTTGTGATGTGTTGTCGTATATTGTTGAAGAAAAGAAGAAGAAATAGGAAGTACTTCGCTTATATTAGCTGGAAAAAGTTGCACCAAGCAGGGAACTTTCATTGTTTCTTGTATTAATGTGCTTGCTGAATCTCATCCTTCTTTTTTGGTTGATTGGTTATAGACCTAATTTTTGTTTGTTTTACTTGCTAAAACTCCTAAGATGACTTGTTATAGCCAAATAAGTAGCACTCCGTTGATATGCTTTTTCGCATATATTATTCCATTTAAGGACTGTATTTTCTGTATGGTGCAAGTCAATGTTCTCTAATTTTCAAAAGGATACAATGCAATATCCTCATTCAATCATTGTCTGTCTTACATAATCAGGAGGAAATCGAACTTGAAGCCAAAGCATTACGAGTTGGGAAGTCAATCGCTGCTGTCACTGTTGAGTTGAGGAAGAAAAAGACGGGGAAGATAGTTGCACAAGGTCGCCATACCAAGTATTTGGCTGTCAACAGTAAGCTTTGAGCTACACATACTTTCTGAAGAAATTTCCCATACATATATGGGACGTGAATCCATAAGTAGTTTTGGCATGTATTGTGCAATTGAACATTCAAGTACGGAGTCATTTTTTATCACAATGAATGATCGTTATAATGAGGTTTGACTGTATTACGAAAGTTTTCTTTTACTGCTGCAGTAAAAATGCTAGGTCCTGAATGGATATTTGCTCTGTGGAAGAGGTCAGTGTTGTTTTAACCAAGATAATGGAGTACCTGGGCAAAAAAGGGAAAAGGGTTTTATATAACCCTCAATTTTGCAATTTAGAGCTGATATACTCTCGTTACAAAAGTGGTTGATATATACCCCTACAGTTACATAAATGACTCAAATATACCATTTTCGTCTAACAAAGTGAAAAATTCAATTTTTTATTCAAAATAATAATCTAGTATTCTGGGAGAGTGAAAATAAGAAACGCAGAAGAAAATGAATTTAGCAAGAAATTCAATTTAAGGTGATCATCACATTAGTTACATTTCCTAAATAATAATGAATAAAATAAGTAGAATATTTATTGATTGGTTTACTTAATAATTGAAAGAAAATAAATTATTTCTTACTAATATGGTGTGCATGTCTTTGAAAAGTTTTTTTAGTTTTTCATTAAGGAATTCTAAGAGAAAAGAGAAAATAGAAAAGAATATAAAAGATAATGAATTTAGTAAGAAATCCAATTTAAAGTAATATGGTATATATGATCTCTGGATTTTTTTTATTTTTTTTGGTTTTTCAATAGAAGTTCTGCTTTTATTCTAAGAGGAGAAAAGAAAAAATATAAAAGAATATAAATTTAGTAAGAAATCCAATTTAAAGTGACTACATTAGTAACAAATCCTAAATAATGATGAATAAAATAATTAGAATATTTATTGATTAATTTACTTAATAATAATGGAAAGATAATAAATTATTTCTTAGTAATATGGCGTGTATGATCTCTGATTTATTTTTTTTAGTTTTCCAATAAAAGTTCTACTATTATTCTAAAAGGAGAAGAAAAAAATATAAATTTAGTAAGTAATAATTTAAAGTGACTACATTAGTAGCATTTCCTAAAAATTTATGAATAAAATAAGTAGAATATATATTAACTGATACTAAATAATGGAAAGCAAAAAATTCTTTCATAAAAATATGACTTGTATGATCTCTGGAAAGTTTTTTTTTTTTTTAGTTTTTCATTAAAAATACTACTATTATTTTTAAGAGGAAAAAAGGAATTTTTTTTTTAAATGACTCTTAAGAAATCCAATTCAAAGTGACCACATTACCTACATTCCTAATCAGTACTCACTTTATTTTATATTAAGTGAATTTTTTAGGTTTTTTTCATTGTTTAAAATAATTAAATTGTTTGAAGTTTAAGACAGATGTTTGAATTTTTTTTCATATTTGTCCTTTCTTTTAATGAAGTTTGATATTTTCTAAGATATAAATTACACTATTTACAAAATTATATTTATGATTTACAAAGTAAATAGTGGAAAACATGATTTAAATTATATCTTTAAATATTTTTCTTAATAAGTGTATTATCTCACAAATTCAGTTGATACGGAATAGAGGAAGTAATGAATAAAATAAACATAATATTTATTGATTGATTTACTTTTTCATGGAAAGAGAAATAATTCTTTCTTATTAGTGTATGATATGATATGATCTTTGAAATGCTTTTTTGGTATTTTCATTAAAAATTCTACTATTATTCTAAGAGGAGAAAAAAATATAAAAGAAGATAAATTTAGTAAGAAATCCAATTCAAAATAACCATAATAATTACATTTCCTAAATAATAAAGAATAAAATAAATAAATAAAATTATTATCTGATTTACTTAATAATAGTGAGTTATTGTCTAATAGATATTTATATATATACTCCTCTCTAATACTCCACCACTACCTGAGAAAATATATTTTTCAAAAGCTAGAAAATGAGTTTTCAAAAGCTAGTTGTGAAGGAAACTTCTTCAATTCCAGTAATAGACTTCAAAGAGCTAACAATGGATGACAAGAAGGTTTTTGAACATGACAAGTTGCAATCTGCTTGCAAAGATTGGGGAGTTTTTCAGGTACGTGATATACAGTCAAATTTTTCTATAATAATCTTGTTTATTTTGAGATTTTTATTTTTATCATAGCAACTGACTAATTGTTGTACATCTATAATAACATTCGAACATTTAAATTTTATTTGATTGTTACAAATAAAAATAAGATGCATAGATCTAATTTCTTTTTTATGTTATAAAAAATGAGAAAAATATTTATAGTTTAAATCTAAAAAATATTCATACTCCACTAACTAAAAATTAGCAAGAGTTAATATAATTTCCATAATTTCATTATTCTAATCGTAATCGATAAATCAACTGCAAAATTGGCAAATTGGCCTATTGGCTCATTGGTATTTGGTTATTGAATAAACGATTGATGAATGGCTTAGAATTTTTTAATTAATGGCTTATCGGTGTGAGACGGATTATTTAATTTCCTTATTGGATAAACCGTTAACCCGTTAAGAGTTACCATACTTCCACTTTTACCATATATATCATTTAATATGTTTCCATAGTATATAATTTTATATTGTTAGTTCTAATGCTATAAAACCAAAAACATGAAAAACTATTTACTTATCTGTTATTAACAATCACATTAGTATTAATCTTTATTTTTTGCACTATAGAAGAATTTTATAATTTAATTGCATTTAAAATAGTGATAAGAAGTCATTTTTTAAGGTACGTTCATGGAGAAAAAAGGTAGAGGTTAGCCGATACACCACCCTATAAGCTCCGTTATCAAACTAACCAATATCTTATATATATGTTGACTAGTGGATTAGTAAATTTAAAAATCAACATCCATTAGGCCAAACCATTAAGTGAAATTATTTGTTCGATCCATTCGGCCCTAACTCTGTATGAAGATTTAAATTCTAAGCCATACATTTTAAATTAACTTAAAAATTAAATTCATTTAAGATTGCATGGAAGAATTTAAATTTCAAATGCTAAGCTTCATCACATTTCGTATAATCAAGAAAAATCTTTTAATGATTTATATATATATATATTATATTTATATTGTTTGTCATAAATGGTGTATAAAAATATCAAAATCTTTAGACGTAATCTTAGAGATTCTATTTTTATAAAAATGGTTATTATATTAACAAACAAAAAAAGAAGATGGTTGCTATAATGAAAGACTTGGCACCCTCCAACCGACTCAATTACTATGTGACAAATCTGAGTTAAAATAAAACAATAGAGAATGCAATGAGGTATTGTGGAAAGTTTTCTATAATAATTCTACTACAAATTCAATATAGACTAACAACTCTAACCCTTTAATTGCCCAATCATCCCACAAAATAACTCATCTACTTATTCAAACTTGTGAACATAACAAAGACTAATAACTCTAGTCTTACATTGATCGTGTTGAAAAAATTGTTCTAATATCTCAAAAAGAAGTATTCATAGTATTGTCTAGGTACATTCTTTCTGATCTTGTTTATGACTATTAAATATATATTTATTGTGCTTGAATGCCTAGCCTTGATTAGCCATAATTCCATTATATTTTCCACCATTGAAAGCCATATTTTGGCAGTTGACTTTCAGGTTTAAACATTCCCATTATTATCCTTTATGCCCCATTAATCCTCTTATCACGTAAAAAGAAGTTAAAAGAGAGATTTTCCTTTCTCATTAGTCCATGTTTCATGTGCTGGATTTTCTTTCTCTTGTGTATCTTTGTTAGTTTCTGGCTTCTAGTTTTGTATTAGAAGAGCTTGTTGAATCCTAAGGGATACACCTATATATACCGGGTGAAATATCCTTAAGGACAGTGTTTTTCGATACGCCTCAAGCTATGAGAATTTCCTATAAGAGTTCATGGTGAAGTACAAGCTTTGGTGAAATCCGTACAAGTGTTCGTGATATAGGTATTTTTCGTAAGATTTCCAACAATCTTAACGATATTTTATTATAATCTTATGGAAAAGCAATTTCAGGTATGTCATTATTCTGAAACTTTTAATTCGAATTTATGAATGATATACCAAAAACTGGTAACTGATATCATAATATATTTACCAATAGTAATAATCATGTGAGTTATCCTGCAGTGAATTTCTAAAACTACATACGTCCTAAAAACATTAAAGTGGTTCATTTCTTTTTTACCAAAATGTGTAGTTAATTAAGAGGTGAATTTCAGGTGGATATATTTTGTTTTACTATAAATATATAATTAGCTATGGCTAAACTCAAAATGATTATTGTTTTGTCAGTGGAAAACTATGTTATCATATCCCTCTATGTTTGAGAAGATTCGGAAAAATGATAATCCCGCTAAATAAAAAAAAAAAACTAAGTGAATGATGTAAATTATTGTGGTCATTTCTCAAGCGAATCTTGTGGCTAATATGTGAAATTGAGAAATTGGATGTTAGATTTTTGTAATGTTGAGTACATTTACGCTAACTAAAATTATTTTGTGCTCCCAAATTAGAAAAGAAGAAAAATTTATATATTGTCACACCCCGAGCCTACACCCTGGGTGGGACTGGCACTCGAGAACCATTGCTGGCCCCAAGCGAACCCTTGGCCTGACTTACTTACTCAACGGAAGACTTTAAGCATTAAGAAAAGAACTCAAATGCAAGATAACTCAACTGTCTCAAACTAAACTCATAATGTTTTAGAAATAAACATTTAACTTAGCCAAAGTGACAACTCAAAACTGAACATAAGTCAATAACAAGATAAAGACAAATGAACTAACTGACTATCTATCTATGAAGCCTCTAATAACTGAGATGGATGTCGGGACAAGACCCACAACATCCTAATGAACTAAATACTGAAAAGCAATAAAAAGGGATCCTCCGAAAGCAAAGAGGCTCACCAACAAACTCTGGAGCTCAACTAGAATCAACGGTGCGCTGGATGCTGATACTGGTTACCTGTGTTTGCATCATAAAAAGATGCAGGCCAAATGACATCAGTACATTGAATGTACGAGTATGCGAGATGGAATGCTAAATATAACATAGGTTTGAAAAGAATCTGAAAGGAACACTTAC
>NW_006239485.1:215791-216393 GCF_000226075.1 Solanum tuberosum
GAGAAAAGAGGAGAAAAGAGGAGAAAAGAGGAGAGGGTCAAGCGTTCGTCGAGTTTCTTGCATGTTGTTGCGGATTTTGGCCATGGGTTTGATCCCTAAGAGGTATGTAAGCTTCCATAGTGTTGGGTTTGTTCACCGACACGCCAAACATGTTATTTTCAGTGCAAATTTTATTCTTGAAGTTGAAAGATTAGAGTTCTTGATGAGTTCTTGATAGGTGTTCTTGAAGTTCATTCTAAATCTTGTTGTGTGGGGTTTTTGGGATGATTTCTTGAGATCAAAGTGAGTGTTTTAAGGGATGTATTGAGTAGATTAGAGTGTACTTATGTTAAGTAATTGATTCTAAGTGATTGGGGAATTAAGAAACCGTTTGATTCTAGGAGAGTTAGGGTGAGAAAATAAGCAAAGAAGTTTGTCAAATTTTCTAGGTTGGGGGCCTGGCGCGATGCGCCTGCAAGAGCGCCCCAAACCCACCTCTGAAGTTTAGGGTCTGGCTCCCCGCGCCACCCATAGCGCCAGGGTCGCCTGCCCCATCCAGTTTGTTGTCGGTAGCCCCGTTTGAGTACGTTTAAAGTACACCTTCACTCCTTTTCGATTCTAAC
>NW_006239485.1:216931-217036 GCF_000226075.1 Solanum tuberosum
CAAAAGTTGAGTATCTATGAGAGGAGTAATATCTTCATGTCCTAAGTCTTAAGTATTGATTTTATAACCCATTTGAGATTACATTCCTAATCATGGGACTATTAC
>NW_006239485.1:217696-225824 GCF_000226075.1 Solanum tuberosum
TAGTGCGAGGTAAAGTGTTGTATCATCACTATAGCTCTTAAGTGATGGTTGTCGGTTAGAGAAACTCCCACAGAAGTTATTGTATTTTATATACATCAGTTTATTGTATTTTACATACATTTTAGTGTTATGTTGTATCCTTGCATACACACAGAGTTGACAACATGTTTTTAAACAGTTTGTTCTTTATATTGCACTTGCTTTAAATTGCTTTATATTGAAATGAGTTCAGTTAAGTATTTATGAGTTGAGTATTTCAAGTCGAGTATCATATCTTTGAAGTTGAGTATCTAATCTCTGAGTTGAGTATCTTATCCTTGAGTACTTCTGAGTTGAGTAACTTTGAGTAGTTTTGAGTATCCTTGAGTATTCCTTTGAGTTGAGTGAGTTGAGAAAAGGTATGTTTCCTTTTTATCAAGTTTCAAGCTTATGGTTATGTTTTAGAATTCCTCTTACATGCTCGTACATTCCACATACTGAGCCATTTGGCTTGCATCTTTTCATGATGCAGACACAGGTATTCAGGATCATCAACTAGAGATTTGTTGATACATCCAGTAGTTTGAGTTAGCTATGGTGAGCCTCCTTATTTCCGGAGGATTTCATTTACTTTTCAGTTTAGTCAGGATGTCGTGGGTCTTGTCCAACTTCCATCTTTATCAGTTAGAGGCTTCATAGATAGTCAGTATAGTTGAGAAGTCTGTATTATTTATTTATTTTATTTAAGTTGCCAATTTTGGGGCGAGTTGAATATATTTTATTATTCAGAGTTTTCATTTGAGTTAAAGTTTGAATTTAAGTTTTATGAACTTTTATTTCAGTTTTTAAGCTTCGTATGCTTAAATCAGTTTTCCGCTTGTAGTCAGCCAGGATGAGGGTTCGCTTGGGGACCAGCAATGGTCTTCCAGTGCCAGCCACGTCCAGGGTGTAGGCTCGGGTCGTGACATTACGAGTATGCGAGGGAAAATCTAAAACAAGACATAAGCTTGAAATGAACTGAAAGAAACATTTACCTTCACTTTACTCAACTCATGAACAACTTAACTCAATATAAAGCAATAAGACATATGAAATATATAGAAAGCCTTTAAAACAGTAGAAAACAACTTAGTTCGTTAAAAGAAAATGCAATAACAAACTCAACTTTACTCATATAATAAAAGTAATATAATTTCTGTGGAAGTTTCTCTAACCGAAAACCACCACTATGAGCCTAAGTGTTGATACAACGTCTTGCCCACGCTGCCATAATTGTCCTATACTTTGCCATCATATAAAATGCCTTAAATAAGTGGATCCACTAGTCTATGCTAAAAATCACTTAAGGAATCATCTAAAAAGTATGATCCTTTACTACCTATGATGACTACATAGTTTATGGAGACGTGAGTTATCTGAACTCAAACTCGTCCCCATAACGGTGCTCAATACTACTCCCAAAATTCTCAGTTCATATGTTTAAAAACATAGCTTCTTTCTTTGGTTTGAGATAATTACTCAAAACTTAGCTTAAAAGCTCTCTTGGAATCGATGTTCCCTTTCTTGCTCAAATGTGAAAACATTTACTCTTTAACTGAAAACTAGCTCAAAGGCTCTTTTGGAAATCAACGTTTCCTTTCTTCTTTAAATGTGAAAAGATTTACTCTTTAACTAAAAACTAGCTCAAAGGATCCTTTGGAAATCAAGGTTTCCTTTATTCTTTAAATGTGAAAACATTTTACTCTTTGGGAATATATAGTCCCGATATACTCTTTTGAAGAAATGAACTTCAAACTTTACTCTTTACTGAACTCAAAACTCAAGTCTTAAAACAAAGTTAAAACATTTGTAAAAGACTTTTGGAGGACTATGAACTTCTCTTGACTTGACTCTTAACTTCTCTTGACTTGACTCTTAACTTTCTTTGAATTGAATTATGGATTCAAGGATTGTGATTTGTGATAGAAAAGATCTAATGATGTTTAGGAGTGTTTTTAAATAGTTAAACATGAGAAAATATCAAGAAATCACTGTCTGAAAGTAGGTCTGTGACGCGGAGATGTATTTAATTATTTGGTCGTGAAAATAACTTTGAGGCAATGGCGCCATAGCGACGCGGAGATGTATTCTAACCACCTCCTATGTCTGAGATTAAACTCTTTCTGAGTAGATACATACTGAAGACTCTAGTGATCGGTGAACACATCCACATGAACACCATAAAGACAATGGCGCCATATTCTCAAAGCAAATACTATGACATCCAACTCTAAGTCATGGGTTGGGTAATTCTTCTCGTGAACTTTCAACTGTCTGGAGGCATAAGCTATAACATTGTCATTCTGCATCAATACACAACCCAAACCAACTCTAGACACATCACAATAAAAAACAAAGCCTTGCATACCTTCTGGTAAGGTCAATACTGGGGCAGTAGTCAACCTCTTCTTCAATTCCTGAATTTTTTCTCACAAGCTTCAGATCATTGAAACTTCACTGTTTTCTGAGTTAACTTGGTCAAAGGGGATGAAATATAGGAGAACCCCTCTACAAACCTTCTATAATAGCAAGCCAAACCCAAGAAACTCCTAATATCAGTTGGAGATGTGGGTCTAGGCCACTTATGCACTGGCTCATTTTCTGAGTATCAACTTTAATTCCCCTCTCCAGACACAATGTGGCCTAAGAATGCAACGTACTCAAGCCAAAACTCACGCTTAGAAAACTTGGCATACAACTCTCTATCTCTTAGAGTTTGGAGAACTATTTAGAGATGACTAGCAGATCTTCTTCATTCCTCGAATAGATTAGTATGTCATCAATGAAGATGATAACAAACATATCTAATTAAGGCTTGAATACACTATTCATAAGGTCCATGAATGCTGCAGGCGCATTGGTCAAACTAAAGGACATAACTAAGAACTCATAATGACCATAACGGGTCTTGAATGCTGTATTTGGAATGTCACATTTCGTTAATTTCAACTGATGGTAGCCTGATCTAAGATCTATCTTAGAGAAACAAGTAGCACCCTGAAGCTGATTGAACAAATCATCTATTCTCGAAAGAGGATACTTATTCTTGATGGTCACCTTGTTCAACTGACGGTAATCTATAAACATCCTAAAGGAACCATCTTTCTTTCTCACAAATAAGACCGGAGCGTGATGTTTGCGTAATCAAGACACAACTTCCAATTTAAGTGTCTACGATCGTACAATAGTAATATAACCCAACCGAATGGGTTAGGGTCGAGTCCCAAGGGTGCGGTTCCTAAAAATTAATGGTTAAGCGCAAAAATGCTAAAGTTAACCGTAGCTAAAAACATTATAGAGTAAAAACATACTAAATTAAAAGAGTTTGACACGAATGTCAATTATCAATGGAGGGTTTGTAGTCAAGTAACAACTAAAAACAGTAAAATAATGAAAGATGCGAATATGGAGACGAGATTCTTGGGATGTGATAGGAATACATGATAGACTAAATTATCTGGTACATGCTTTTAATAGTAAATTGATGAGTATTTTTTATTAGGCTAGACTATAGTGGGGGTAAATTCTCTCTCGAGCAACTTACCCCGAATCAACTCGGTTTCTCTCGAACACCGAGTTACCGCATTAAGCACAACCTCTGTCTTAGCCCATTCACTCTCTTGAGCTGAATGTGTAGGAGAAGGACTAGGATTCACTCTTTCGAGCTAAACCCATGTCGACCTAATACCAACGGCTATCAATTTAGTAGTCTTAGTTTTACGACCTCTCTCTCGAGCAAGCCAAAAACACTAAGATGAATTCATATTTTGCAACTACAATTCCATTAAGTTCATACACAACTACTAAATGAAATCACATTTAAACAACAAATAAACCATCAACATGCAAGACCCAACAGATAATTTAACCCATATTCACAAAATCACACCCCAAGAATTGAGGTTTAGCTAGACATGTAAAAGAGGAAGAAAATGAAACAAAATCGAAGTAACATCAACTGGGTATAATTTATTTTCACTTCAAACGAGTCTAGGATGAAAATTCTTCAAGACCCACACCCAATTTCTTAGAGATGAGAACCTTCAAATCTTCAAAGCTCAAGAACAAAGTCTCCAAAATGAAAAAAATTGTTCTATTCTAAAACTTGATTCTTAAACATCTTGATACTAAACTAAAGGTTTTAAATAGGTATTTATAGTTGTCAAAAAGTGTGAGTATAGTAGTGCATCGCGAAACTGTTCGGCGACGCGCCGACTGCTCCTTTTCATCGCTGACTTGATCTTTTCCTCCAGGGCTCAGCACACTAGAACAAAAGGCAAGATTGTAGGCCTTTCAGCGACTTGCCTAATGGATTAGGCGATCATCAAGCCGTCTTTTCTTCCTTCTTTCAGCCACTTTGTTCCTTTTTTGCTCGATAGGGTCCATGCTTTGTCTCTCAATTTAAATACCTGAAACTTAAGGGTTTACATTAGATATTGAGACAAAATATGCATTTGAGGACACTAATTCTATAAAAAAAACAAGCCTTAAATGAGTCCAAATCGTGGACTCATCAACACCCCCAACTTAAACTTTTGCTTGTCCTTAAGCAAACTCAAGTTCAGTAGCTCAAAATGGATGTCTCGAACAGTGCTACACAAGGCACACAACAAGACTCACTTTACTCATGCAAAGATCAATTGTGCACTCAAATATTCAAGTTGTGACTCCCCATTATCAAAGAATCTCATGCTCATAATACTTGCTTAAAATGCAAGTTCAAGCTCAACCAAAGTGTTCAAATCCCCTCACAAAAAGAATGATTCCATATTCACACAATAATTCGCAATTCAAAGCTTCGAAATCAAATGCAACGCTCACACTCAAAAAGAGGAACACAATGCATAATTTCACCCATAGGTTTGCCCGTATTTTCCAATCGACATTTGTTTCAGCTCACTCAAGATTAAAAAAAAAAGGTCTTTTCAAGCCTTGTAATGAGGCTGAGTGCAAATTTATGGTCATTTAGACTCAATGGCTATAGTCCTCATGAAATGTGGTGGGAACAACACTTCCTTTCCTTTTGTTCATCATTCTCATTTGTGCTCACAAGTAGTCCCATTATTCACTTCTCATGGATAGTTGGAAACCCATTTTCTTTTTGCATAACTTTATTCCATAACTTTTTGTTTCTTTTTCTTTTTCTTTCTTTTCTTTCTCTGATACCAAGTTTGTCACGCCCCAAGCCTACATCCTGAGTGGGACCGGCACTCGAGAATCATTGTTGGGCCCAAGCGAATCCTTGGCTTGACTTACTTACTCAGCGGAAGATTTTAAGCATTAAGAAAAGAACTCAAATGCAATATAACTCAACTATCTCAAACTAAACTCATAATGTTTTAGAAATAAACATTTAATTTAGCCAAAGTGACAACTCAAAACTGAACATAAGTCAATAACAAGATAAAGATAAATAAACTAATTGACTGTCTATCTATGAAGACTCGAATAACTGAGAGGGATGTTAGGACAAGAGCCACGACATCCTAATGAACTAAATACTGAAAAGCAATAAAAAGGGATCATCCGGAAGCAAGGAGGCTCACCAACAAACTCTGGAGCTCAACTAGAATCAACGATGTGCTGGATGCTGATCCTGGTTACCTGTTGCATCATAAAAACATGCAGACCAAATGGCATCAGTATATTGAATGTAAGAGTATGAGAGGGGAAATCTAAAACAAGACATAAGCTTGAAAGAAACTGAAAGAAACATTTACCTTGACTTTACTCAACTCATGAACAACATAACTCAATATAAAGCAATAAGACACATGCAATATATAGAAAGCCTTTTAAACAGTAGAAAATAACTTAGTTCATTAAAGAAAATGCAATAACAAACTTGACTTTACTCATATAATAAAGTAATATAGCTTCTGTGAGAGTTTCTCTAACCGACAATCACCAATATGAGCCTAAGTGGTGATACAACGTCTTGCCCACGCTGCCAGAACTATCCTATACTTTGCCGTCATATAGAATACCTTAACTAAGTGGATCCACTAGTCTATGCTAAAAAGCACCTAAGGAAATATCTAAAAAGTATGATCCTTTACTACCCATGATGGCTACATGGTGTATGGAGACGTGAGTTATCTCAACTCAAACTCGTCCCCATATCGGTGCTCAATACTACTCCCAAAATATTCAGCTCATATGGTTAGAAACATAACTTCTTTCTTTGGTTTGGGATAATTACTCAAAACTTAGCTTAAAAGCTCTCTTGGAATCGATGTTCCCTTTCTTGCTCAAATGTGAAAACATTTACTCTTTAACTGAAAACTAGCTCTAAGGCTCTTTTGGAAATCAATGTTTCCTTTCTTCTTTAAATGTGAAAACATTTTACTCTTTGGAATACATAGACTCGATATACTCTTTTGAAGAAATGAACTTCAAACTTTACTCTTTACTCAACTCAAAACTCAAGTCTTAAAACAAAGTTAAAACATTCATTAAAGACTTTTGAAAAACTTTATAAACTTTGCTTTGACTTGAAAGACTTTTGGAAGACTCTATGAACTTCTCTTGACTTGACTCTTAACTTTCCTTGAATTGAATTATGGATTCAAGGATTGTGATTTGTGACAGGAAAGATCTCATGATGTTTAGGAGTGCTTTTAGATAGTTAAACATGAGAAAAGATCAAGAAATCATTGTCTGAAAGCAGGTCCACGATGCGGAGATGTATTTAATTATTTGGTCGTGAAAATAACTTTTGAGGCAGAACGGTCCGTGACCGCTCCGCTCCGCGAAGAAACTTTTCTCAAATCTAAAGAGCAGGTCCGCTGTAACACCCTGACTTTTCAAAGCGTCTAAATTAACTCGTATCTTCATGGAAAGACAAGGAGGGTGAGTAATAAATTAAAAATGATGTGTTATGTGATATTTTAAGTGTTCAAGTGTGGTATCTCAAGTTTTGAAGTTAGGTAAGTGACAAAACAAAAGTTAGCAAAAGTTACCGTAAATTCCTTTTTAAAGATTTGTCTGAAATTTGAGTCAAATGTCTCGGACGTTTTCTCTCAATCTATTAAGAGTTATGGTCCCCGTGAGGTATGAAATCGAAGGTCTACAAGTCTAGTTTCCAACACATCAAACCGTTCGTTCATAAGACTTCAGAATAGAGAGATATTCGCATTTCGTGGGACTGCACAAGCAGGCACGTGAGGTGGGGCCCTAAGTCAGTGGAATGTTACATATATCTTCTCCTTCGACGTTTTTCTCCATTTTTAAGCTAAAAAAACAGAGAAACCCATTTCTAAGATCAAGTGAAATATAGATTTTCTCGACTTAAGTCCTTGACGAAAAGTTGTTGTACGTGTTGGGCTCATCATCGTGGTATAATTTGTTTTATCGATTGCGTAGCATATCACACTTTAGTGTTGGGACAGCAAGGGTTTGGATATATTTGAAGGTTTTGAAGCGTATTACGACCTTAAGATCGAGGTAAGACCCTTCTTTCATCGACTCTAGATTTTATAAGCAGCAAATAACAATTTGCGACAGAAATACATATATTTTATCGTATTGTCATGGTATCTTTTATTTTTGTGTGTTGATTATGGTCCTACCTTGTTGTAGTATTGAGGGAGTATTGAGTAAAAGTCGTTAGGCCACGTGAATTTAGCGAAAAAGGTATGTTAAGGATATTCCCTACTTACGGCATGTTTCCTTAAAACTTAGAAGCAATGTATTTGGGTTGTTATCCTTGATTACTTGTAGCCGTGATTGTTGATTGTTGGTTGCTCAAGTTGATATAATCCTCCCTTGTCGGGATTCTTATTCAGTTAGTAGCGCCCCTATATTGGACATGACTTTGAGGCTATTTGTATAGGTTACTTATAACTAAATTGCTCGCTTTTAGCAGTTGGATTGTTATTATTGCCGTTGGGGTTATTGTGGTTAGCTGCAGGAATGTGATCTATGCCTAGAAAGGCTATGTTCTGCCTACAGGGCTATATGGATGCCAAAAGGACTATGAGTTGCCTACGGGGCTATATTGTGCCTAGAAGGGCTATGAGTTGCCTATAGGGCTATATTGACGCCTAAGAAGGCTATGTGCTTCCTACAGGGCCATGTTGTTGCCTAAGAGGGCTATGAGTTGCCTATA
>NW_006239485.1:226070-234969 GCF_000226075.1 Solanum tuberosum
GATTGACTTTTATCCGATTGGCTAGCCCCTTTCCTCTGGAGCTGCCGAGTTAGGAGGTTTTTTACCTTTTGTTGTATATATCTTTATGGGTATGCTGGGGCCCTATCCCACAAATCTTTACTACTCTTAGAGGCTTGCAGACTAGTGTGTGGGGTTTTATAGCTACGTCATGGCCATGCTGGCCTATGTTGTTGGTTTGCGGAAGCTTGTAAGCTGTTTGATGTATTGTATTGATATATACCTATTTTTAGTTTTGGTATAGATATCATGGTGGCCTCGACGGCCCAATCAGGACTTCTGTACTAGTTGGCTATTTATTTATATGATCTCCTAGGAGTAGCTGTTTCTTTTATAGATCAGTTGACAGGGGCCTTGCCGGTCAATGGCTTAGTTTTAAGCCGAGATATACTTGTTTGATTTCTTGATTGCGTGTGGCTGCCATGCGCTAGTAGCAAATGGTTCAGCAGGGTCGGCTCAGGCCTGAGCTTTGGCATTAGGAGCCAGTTGCGCCCCTCGAGTTTGGGGCGTGACATCCGCAATGCGGCCTCACTTTCCAGATTCGCCCGACTTTTTCCTTCTTCATTTTCCAATCCCAATTCGTCTAAACTCGATTATTTTTCTCAAGTTCTCTTTAGATTCAGATATCCAACATATGTACCCAAGAACCTAACTTAACACCACTCTAAAACCTAACGCGATAACCTCAAGAACTCCTCAATTCAGCCCAATTCAAGAATGAAAATAAATTCAAAAAACACATATCAAGAACATCAACATTCAACCCTTTTTCAAACGAATTTCGCTGAACTAAACATGATTGGCGCGTGGGTGAATGAACCCTACGCTATGAAAGTCTCACATACCTCATAGGGATTAACCCTTGGCGAATACACGAAAACCTCCAAGAACTCGACGAACAATGAACTTTTCTTCTCCTTTCTCCTTCTTTCTCTTTTCTCCAAGCCCTAGCTTATTTTGGTAAAGGCATAAACTGATGTAATTCTGATTAGACCCTAACTTAATTAACAAAAATGAAATAAAACAATTGGGCAAGGAAAAGACCAAACTACCCTTTCAAAATCCGGATTGGATTTTCCTTATCCAAACAACCCAACTTCCAATGGGCATATATCACTCATACGAACTCGGAATCGTGCAAACTTGACGGCGTTGGAAATATAATTCAACGATATTTCCTACGGTATCTGTAAGCACACCTAACTCATCCTGAGCTAGGACTTATGGTCGTTTGAAGTTGACCAAAACCCAAACTTAACATAACTTAACAAATTTCCAAATTTTTCATTCATTCCAAAAACAACTCTTTCTAATTCTAGCTCTTTCTAGTTCTTTCAAAAAGCGAGGTGTTACATATATGTTGGTGATTCTAGAACTACTCAAGTTCTTGGAATGGAAAAGTTCTTCTTATTAAACTCACATTTAACATTATTTGAGATGGTACATGATTTTAATATTTGTGCTAGATTGATGCTTATGGATTTATGAGAAAAGATTGAATGAATGTTTATTTGAATTTGATAATGTGTTAACAAATGTTATCATAGAGGATGATATGTTGAGCATGATTTATTTGTGGTTAATATTGTTCAATATGAAAATGCTAGTGATTACATTTACTTGATTGATTCATTTGAAATATGACATGAACTTAAACTTGTATTTTTTTAATTAAATTTATTTTAATAGTACACATTGTATTATTTCTATAAACACTTAGAAGTGTGAAGTTTGTGTTGGAATTGTGCATACTAAAAATAAAATAAAATCATATGCTTGTGTTTAGAGTATTTAAATTGTTCAAAATAACTCTTCAAATTTTTGTGAGACTTGTATAAATAATGAATAAAGGTGACAAATGTTATTGTGTTACATTTATTGACTATTTCTCTAGATATGCTAAAGTAATTTTTTGTTGAGAAATAAAAATGGAGTCTTATGATATATTTTATTATGCTATTGTGGCATACAAAATTAAAAACTTTATGAACATTGAAAATGTTATCCCTCTATTTTGAAATATTTGAAAGTGTAGGAGTGTTTTGCTAAGGTTGTACTATATGATCCTAAGAAAAATAGGCTTTAAGTTTTTTATTGTATGCTAAAAAATGTTGTATATACATACTTGTGATAGTTGTGGTGTGACTTAATACAACGATAGAGTTGGAAAAATAAAAATGGTATTGTTGAGTGTTTAAAAGTGATTATATCTTTTGTGTTATTGTTGTTTGAAATAATATTGCTTCTTGAGGTATCATTTTGGAAAGAAGTCATTGATGACACATGAGAAGTACTACAAGTCTAGTACCAAATAAATTGAATAGTTTGTGGTACTAGAGGAGTATAATATATGATGAAAAAGGTAAAAGAAGTTGGTACATTTTTGTGAATGCCATAATATAAAAACAATTAATTAGAATTAGTTGTTGTGGAGTTGATTGGTGATGAGACTAAGTGGTCAAGATAACTCTCTTAGTGTGTATTCCAATTGGATTAAAACCAATTTTTATGTGACTAAATTAGATATATGTGTTTGAGACACAATGTGAAGAAGCTACTGCAGTGAGATAAATTATTTGCTTAAATGAATTATGTGTAGTCGAAGGTGAATCTGATCAATTCACTAACTAATGAAACATCGAGAGGAGTAAGACTTTTGCCATTTTGAGAAGATCAACAATGATCAATGGTAACCCAACCTATGTGATTGGAGATCCCATGAATTAGGTTCATATTGGTAATAACAAGTCATTAGTTGATCAAGTAAGCACTATAAAATTATGTCCCTCCTATGATGTGTGAATATAGTGCAATAATCTGCAAGGCAAAGTGAGGCTGAGTTAGGACTCTTAATCTAATTCATATCTTTTATAGGTGGTGTATTGCTCTGCAGAATATACTTGATGATTGGACCTATATGAGTGTGAACTGGTACCGCTTCTATGAAATTGTGACAGATTTCTAGAGCACTCATGAATACTAGGACACGCACATACATGGCCTCTTAGCACAAAACCGGAATAACAACAAAGATTGTGTGGGTATAATGTGATATAATATGACGCTGGACTTACAAAAAAATTATTGGTTCATAGAAGTTCTAAACTTCACCAATTATTCTGTAAGTTTAATCTTGTTTTATCTAGGTCTGGTTCATAGTCTACGGACACCAGATTCAATGCATTGTACTCATATGAGGAAATTCAGCAAAACTTCTTATTTCTTTCAATTCTTAATATTTTTTTTGAGAGATATGTAGGGGATTGTTGAAAAAATTGTTCTAATATCTCAAAAAGAAGTATTCATAATATTTTCTAGGTACATTCTTTCTGATCTTGTTTATGAGTATTAAATATATATTTATTGTGCTTGAATGCCAAGCCTTGATTAGCCATAATTCCATTATATTTTCCACCATTGAAAGCAATATTTTGGCAGTTGACTTTCAGGTTTAAACATTCCCATTATTAACCTTTATGACCCATTAATCCTCTTATCATTGTCTTGAATTTCCTGCAAACATTTGGGAGAATGATCTTATCTCATTTCCTATAAATGATTTGCTTCTTGGTTCACGTAAAAAGAAATTAAAAAAGAGAGATTTTCCTTTCTCCTTTGTCCATGTTTCATGTGCTGGAATTTCTTTCTATTGTATATCTTTGTTAGTTTCTGGCTCCTAGTTTTGTACTAGAAGAGCTTGTTGAACCGTGGTTGATACATCTATACCGGATGAAATATCCTTAAGAACAGTGTCTTTCGACACGCCTCAAGCTATGAGAATTTCCTATAAGAGTTCGCGGTGAAATACAAGCTTTGATGAAATCAGTACAAATGTTCATGATGAAGATATTTTCCGTAAGATTTCCAACAGATCGAACTTCAATATTCAATAGTACAGAGTCGAACACAACAAGTGCATCTGCAGATTCCAATATTGTTATGATAAATTTCTATAGCTTTGCTCCATTGTCTATTACTCTCAAGTTAATAAATCTCGTGAATATACAATAGATATGACTTTCGATGATTTTCATGTCATATATATACGGAAGATTTGTCATGCCTTAAAATATCTACGACTTTTACTTCAATAGAACTTGACCTCGTATAAAAAAAAACTTGTGATTTTCTCTATTTTTTTTTTATCTGCTTTGTTGACTCTTACTTGGACTCAAAATTATTCTCTTTATTTTTTTCCTTCTTTGCTCCTTTATTTATGTTATTTGTCCCAATCATCCTTGTATATATATATACAAGTTGTCCTTGTGCATTTATGTCTCGTCTGGTGGGGACCTGATTCATCGGATAAAGTATATATAAGACAATAAGTAGTGAATCAGATTTATATTGTCAATCATCAAAGTTATATACATGTTCTCTTATTTTCCAACAATTTTCCCCTTTGGTTTCATTGATTATGATAAACAATGCATCATAGTTTACTTTGTTAATCATCAAAACTATAAACTTGCTCACCTATTTACCAACATATAGTTTTACAAAAACTGTACAGTTATAAAGATACTTATTATTATTATAGATAAAAAAATGTTATAGAGTTAAAATATAACATAAAAAATCATCTACGAGAAAAAATTAATTTGGCGTTTATATTTATATAAAAATATTGTTTTAGAGAGATCTGACGATAGATTGATTGTGAATGACATTTTAGGATGGCAAACATATTTGTTTTTAGTTGTGGGGATAGGCTGCATACAAGATCTATTAAAGGGTACTTAAATTAATTTCATGTATACATTTATTTGAGTTATAATGTGATTAGAAATTTTGTGTATAGTTGACAAATCATGGAGTGTGTTCTTCATTGATCAAGAAACTAGATAAGGCAATTGAAAATTTTTATGGACTTCCCTTAGAGGAGAAAATGAAGTTTGCGCCACAATTGGGAAATAGCCAAGGTTATGGCCAAGCAATTGTTGGAGAGGGGGTAAATTCAGACCATGTAGAGAGATTTTACATGAATTCATATCCCATAAATACAAGACAACCACATCTTCTTCCAAAGCTCCCACCTTCACTAAGGTACATATTTTCGTCTGTTTCAATTTATTTATCTTACTTTTCTTTTTAATCTGCTTAAAAAAAGAATGTTTATGTTTCTTTTGATAACTCTTTAACGTTAATTTTCTACACGACTCACAAGATTAAAATGCATTTTGGTATATTTTGCATATATTTAATTTAAGATCACAAGATTAATAAGATTTTTTTTTTACTTTTGTAACTTCGTATCAAGTAAAATAAATAAATTGAAATGGAGATAGTATATTTTAGGTCCGAACATCTATAGGTGGCGAATGGGGGGTTGGGCTGAATTTGAATCAAAATGAGTTAAGTTAATAAATGAGCGGATCAATAAAATTACTTGGCTTGAAATCTCAAACCGTCCAACTCTTACTAAGTTTTAATTGTTTTATTTGTTCTCCTATGCAATCTTTAGTACAATAAAATAAAATATCTTTTAAGAATATTTTGACAAATTTTTTCATGAATCAATATGGGCTAGATATCCATCCAAACTTTGATGGACTGAAATTGCTAATAAGGGATGAATAATAATCAACCCAAACTTTAGTAAGTTGGACGGATTATAATTTCATGCGCTAATATTGTCATATATAAATGTTTAAATTAAAATAGAGATGTAACACATGTTTGTCTACTTTTATTACAGAGAAAGTCTTGAGGCTTATCTTGAAGAATTGGAGAAACTTGCTATATCCCTTCTAGGTTGTCTAGCAAAAACTTTAAAAATTGATAGGGAGGTAATGCTAAAAATGTATGAGAAGGGAATGCAATCAGTGAGGATGAACTATTATCCACCATACTCTAAACCTGAGTTGGTAACTGGGCTGGGGACTCACTCAGATGGCAGTGCAATTACCATAGTTCATCAAGTTGATGGAGTTGATGGATTGCAAGTCAAACAGGATGGTGTTTGGATCCCAGTAGAGTTCATTCCTAATGCATTTGTTGTGAACATTGGAGATATTCTTGAGGTTAGTTTTGACACTTTTGTGTACTATACAAATGTTTTTTTCTTTTCTTTTAAGTTGAGATAACGGTCAAAAACATATTTGAATTATTAATGTGTAGTTTTACATTCTAAATGTTAGTTGTTCACTTTTAAAACACACCTCAAATCATCAATTATCATATGTTTGTTTTTCCTATCTGAAAATCGTAAATTTATCAGATAGGAAAATGAAATAATAGATAATTGAGGTCATATGTTTTGATACATAAATGGTGATAAATCAGGTAGGATCGGAAAAGGTAACTATCGTCATTTACATATTAAAACGCACCTCTATTATCAAATGTTTATTTTTCCTACATGAAAATAGTAAACTCTATTAGATAAAAAAATGAAATAACTAATAGTTGAGGTCCAATATTTCGATGGTGATAGGTCAAGTAGGAAAAGAGGGAACTTCCGTCATCTATATATGTATTAAAATACACTTTAACTATAATTAGATGTTCGTTTTTCCTACCTTAAACTCTAAACCCTATTACATAAGAAAAATGAAATAACTGATAGTTGAGGTGTGCTTTAATATATAAATAGTGATAGTTCAGGTAGGAAAATGGAACTATATATCACCATCTAGGTATTAAATACACACCCCAATTATCAATTGTTCTATTTTCCTATCTGAAAATCATAAACCCTATCAAGTAGAGAAAAGAAACAATTGATAATTAAGGTGTGTGTTTAATATATAAATGATAATTCAAATATGTTTTTAACTATTAACTTCTTTTTTTGTTGGTTTGGTCTTATGTTTTTTAATTAAACATGCAGATTTGGAGCAATGGTGTTTACAAAAGCCCAGAACACAAAGTAACAGTGAATGAACATACAAGGAGGATTTCCATTGGAGTGTTTTTCATGCCAAAACAAGAAGCAGAAATAGGACCAGCTCATTCCTTAATAAACTCTACAAATCCTGCACTATTCACAAGTGTCACAATGGACAAGTACCTCAAAGAGTTTTTCTCAAGGAAATTAGCAGTCAAAACTTATTTGGACCACATGAAGATTAACAAATTCTAGTTCTACAACTTAATTTGGTAGTGCAAGTAGTTTTTATAAAATAAAAAAAAATTGGTTGTAAGGCAAGTAAAACTTTTAACTTCTTAAATATTTGTTTTTCAACGTCTTATATTTAGAAATTACTACATTATTTGTATGTGGTGTGGAATGATTTTGGACATGATTGTTCTAGAGGACTTGTTCTTGGGTGCCTATGAATTAGATCGGACTTGTTCTTGGGGGCCTATGAATTAGATCTAATGTGATTATAACTAAAAACTCAGAGACACACATAAACTTAACTAGGGTCCTATTACCCCCTAATATATTATTTCGTATTTTTGTGCACTTTTTGTGTTGTCGTGGCACCTTCAATCATCCAAATTGGTTGTATTTGTACTTTACTCGCCTGCCACATGTGAAAATATTATTTTTTTACTTACTTTTTATATTCTTATTTTCTTTATCTTGTATTTAAATTAAGTTAATACACCTTTTTTTTTTACCTTCTATCGAAACTTTTATTTTTTTTACCTTTATTCATTATTTTTTTCTCTTTTATTTTTCTATTGATTTCATTTCTTTGTCTTTCGTTTTGATTTAATTTTAAATTTAATTTCAAATGTCTTTTATTTAAAATAAGTTAATTTTGAATCAATATCCAAATGAGTGAAGAAAATCAAATGAAACATAAAAAAATTAAAACGTTAGAATTACATTAAGGACACTTTTAATTATTATTTTTTAAAGAAAATACACATTTTTTTAAAAATAATTAAAAGCTCAAAGATAATTAATTAATTAAAAATAGTTTAAAGTGAGAAAGAAATTAAAATAAATATTTTACAAAGAAAGAAATAAAAATAATTAAACATATATAAGTTTTAATATCAATAAATATGTGTACAAACTAATTATAAAGTTACCAATAAAAATATGACATGTGTCCAATTCGTGAATATCACTTACCTTCAAGAGATTGTGCACACTCTCTATGCCATGTCAACGTTTGGGGGTATTTATTTCATTTATATTAGTTTAGGGGGGTAAGAGGACTCTAATTAAGTTTAGGTGTGCATCTGAGATTTCAGTCATAGTGTAGGAGGGTACTTATGGCTTATCACCTATATAAATATAGGTTCCATTAATATTATAAATTAGTAATTCTTTAAAAGTACAAATATATCTAAAATAATTTAGTGAAATATGATTCTATTGTGTTTTATTTTTGTTAAAATTTAAATATAATTGAAAGTCATCTCTAACTTTTTTTTATTGCATCTAAAAGTTCAGATGTAATCTTTTTGAACTGTACCATAAAATTGTAAAGAGCTCTAGATCCATGTCTTATTACACATATGACTATAACAATTAAGAGGAGGCGAAGAGCAAATATATAAACTTCAAACCCATGTCTTATTACACACCACAAAGGTTAACATAGTTGACAACATATCACTTACATGAGAAAGACACAACAAACATAAAAAAAAAGAAGTACACAACCAACAAGGATTGTTTTTTTTTTACCATACTTTCAAACAACAACAAAGCAAAGTTTATTTATGTAAAGCTCACATGCTTATATATGATCCCATCCTAAGTCACTACTAAAAAAACAGTGAATACCGACCTAAAAATTTCCGACCTCAAATGGAGGTCGGTAATTTCCGACCTCCGGAGGTCGGTATTTACAAGTAGTCGGTTTTTATGCAAAATAAAGAGGGAAAACCAAATTCCGACCTCCGGAGGTTGGAATTTTTCCCGGAAAAAATGAATTATAATAAAAATACCGACCTCATGAGGTCGGTTTTTTTT
>NW_006239485.1:235069-255302 GCF_000226075.1 Solanum tuberosum
TTTATAGGTCGGTATTCACTGTTTTTTTAGTAGTGAGTTGCTCAGACTATTCAAAAATGTTACCACACTTGTATCAGATCCTTCAAAAATGCACTATTTTTAAAGGATTCAATACGAACCTGAAGACATTTTTAAAGAGTACGAGCAACATAGATCTTATCAATTCATCAATTGGCATGGTGATCATCAATAGCTTTTGTCATACCAACAACGAAGTTCAACACATTTATGAGTTCAGGGACATTCTCATTTGGCCTTTCATACTCCAATGTCCAGCTAACCAAATCGATTTCGTCTTTTGTTTCGATATGAAGAGTTGCTTTAAAACTATCATATTTATCTATTACATCTCCTTCAAATTCTTTGAGTGTGAGCACCTTTTTTTCATGATCTATAGTTTCAAGTATTTGTTTGGAGATCTTCTTTTCCCCATCTACCTTACAAAAAAAGAGAGTTAGAAATGAGAAACAACATAGAGTTGACATGTTAAAAGACCATCTAAAGAGATTTATCTCAATCATAATCGCTAAAATAGTTGAAAAAACTATCGTAGAAACTTTCAGAAAAAAGGCATTCTCTTATCTGTTGAACTTAGATGAGGAGCCGGATGACATTTTTAGTCAATATCAAAAGTGTGAATGAGTTAGGAGCGAAGAGTGTTTGAGAAAGTTTAATTGGCCGAAATTAATTATAGATTCGTAAATTTATCGATATCAAGTTTATAAAAAGAACCAAATTGTTCAAGTGGGCTGGGATGATAAATATATCAAAACCATTGCACTTTTATAGACTGCACCCGCTACTCCGTTTTGATAATGATTTCTTATTTATTTGTTGTGATCGATATGAAAGTAAAAAAAATATTATTTTAAAAACATCTATATATATATCTAAAACAAAATTATGAGGATGGAATGAGGGCAAGGGTGGGGTGGGGCTTATTAGGACATAAATATTTAACTTACCAAGGGTATAGTTCCAACAAATTTTGGATCCAACAATTCCAATGTCACCTTCAAGAAGTTCAAATCCTTGTATATGCAAAGGGGACATAGTAGAGACATGGTGTGGTTTATTTGTAAAAATATCATGAAACACATCTTTATTAGCCTTCATTTCTACCTTGCCACACAACACAGACTTTAGACCCATTTTACTAAAGATTTGAAAAGAAAAAGATATAGTGACACTATAAGAAAATTGTAGTGGACAAGTGTTGATATCCTTTACAATGATTATTCAACAATATATATAGACTAGAAGGGGGGAGGGAGAGGCTTTTTTTAATCAAAGATGGTATAACATCTTAATCTTGTCCCTTACGACTTGTATAACTACATTTCTCAAGAAAAGTCACATAAATTTCATTTTTCATGCACTTGTATCAATACTTATAATATATATATATATATATATATGCAATCATGAGCTAATTATTTAGATATGTTGTAATATTATGAATCTGATCATATTTTGGTGTGTTCAGATATGTCAAGATACATATATTTCGGAATTATGGGTCGAAATTAGGATTATTAATTTGTTCAAAATACATTCTATCCAAATTGATTCACATGTATCTAACTAGGATACATAGAAAAATCTCGCTTGCATCTGATCTCCCTTTTCGTTTTTCACTCTCCTATCTCGCTCACCTATCTAGTATTCCAGATACATGTGAATCACACTAGAATCATATATCTAGTGTGATTTGCATGTGTCTAGGATACATAGACAAATCTCGTTCGCCTGATCACTTCTGTTCTCGCTCGCCTCCCTCTCCCTATTTCAGTGAATCTAGTAGCAAAAAACAATATGTCTCAAGGTGTATATGACTTAAACTCTGGTATAAAATTATTAGTTAGAAAAATAAAATATAATTATTTCAAACTATAGAAAGTATAAGTAAATATAGTAGAAATATTAATTTTATTAGATAGTTTCTCCAAAATTTATTTGGATTAATAAGATAAAGTCATTTATCTAATTAAGTAACTTCTGAATTGTTATATCTGTTATATATAAAAGGTATTTTTAGATTAAAAACCGTAAAAAATATTTTTAATTTTAATAAATAAGTAAAATTAAATAAAATGTTTTTTGAACTATTTATGATAGATTCAGTATAACATATTCGAAGCTATCAACTTCAGTATCCAAAGCAAGTAAAGAAATAGATTTGTCTGATTACCAAACAGATACAATAATAACTTTAATATATTTCTTTGGGTTATAAAAGTCAAAGCAAGGAAAGATATGTTGCTTTTTTTGTCCAAACAATACTCTTTCATAATTAATTTGACATAGGAATTAACCAAGAGATAATTTTATCAAACCATCCTTATTAATAAGTTATCTAAATATTGAAAAATAAATAGTATTTAATTAGTAAAAGTAAAATAGGTACACATGATAAATTATTTATTGATTATATAAACTGAACAAGCATTATTGAATATCCAAAATAATACAGTTGACAAATAAAGATAGTCGAAAAGAATATTTATTCATATATTTGATGAAGCAATAATAAATCTTTTGTCTACTCATTGGTGTTTCCACAATAAGATTCATGTATAACGGGAGAAGCGTTCCTTAATAAGGTTTTTCTTGTATTTAAGATTTGAATTTGATTTATTTTCTTTAAAAAAATGTGGAAAAATTATATATTAATTCTGCTTTAACACTTTTTTTGGTAGTTTTCAAATTTAGTTTATGAAAACATGATTAAGTCCAAGATTAGAAGAGTTAAAATTTCAGATGGTCACTCAATTAATATTGATTTTCACAGAAAATCACTGAACTTTCATTTATAAAATCAAAATCATTCAACCATGATTTTTTGTTAGTGAAAGTCACTCAACTTATAGATCTTTTTATCAGAAAGTCACTCAACTTTCTTTTACAACCTCAAAATCAGTCAACTATGAATATTTATTTCGAAAGTCACTCAATCAATTTAAATGCTTTTTTCATTAAATTTTGTTGAAATACAATTTTTATCTTCAACTATTTATTTTTAAAAAAAAAAATTAATAAGATGTCCATTTAATTATTTTGTTAAATTTTGTTGAAACGCCATTTTTTTAAAACTATTTTTAAAAATAAATAAGAAGATACTCATAAATTATTATATTAGATTTTGTTGAAATACTATTTTGTTTTAAATTATTTTTTAAATAATAAATATTCATTATTTTATTAAATTTTGTTGAAATAAATACTTTAATTTAAACTATTTAGTTAAAGAAACAGTAACTATTGTGATTCTAATATAAAAATAATAAGGTTTACACAGTAAGATTTTTTTAAATCGAAAATGATTAATTATCTTATATTTAAACCCTAACATTTCAGAAAAGGGTTAAAGCTACCCTTAAACTATCTGAAATAGCTTAAATATACCCTTAAACTATATTTCGGCTCAAAAAATACCCTTCCCGTCAAACTATTGGGCCACACCTACCCTTCTAGTTAACGGAAGTATCCACGTGTGTGTTAAAATGCCACATGGACGCCACATGTGCATGCCAAACAGACCCCACCTCCACATAGACGACTATGGAAAGGGTCAAAACTACCCTTAAACTATTCGAAATAGCTTAAATATACCCTTAAACTATATTTGGCTCAAAAATGCCCTTTCCATCTAACTATTGGATCACACTTGCCCTTCTGTTTTACAAAAACATCCATGTGTGTGCTAAAATGCCACATGGACTCCACATGTGCACGCCAAAAACACACTCCACCTCCACATAGACGACTTAAAGCCCTAATTTCACTCTTCTCCCCCTAATTTCATCCTTTCCTTATTTGGGTATATCTATATGAGGCCTTTAAATTTTGGGGCCCAAGGCAATTGCTTTTTTTGCAAAGCTGTAGACCCGCCCCTGGACCTCACCAAATCAATTTTCAGCTTTGAGAGGTTGCACATTAGAGTCTCGAAATGCATATCGACAAGAAGCTTCTTAGTTTCGTTTTCAGAGGTTCCACATTAGAGTCTCAAAATGCCTATAGACACGAAGCTTCTCAGTTAAGTTTCTACTGATATACAATACACTTATTTAGCTACGCATATTATTAGTGTTTATATTAGATGCACTTAGTGTTCTTTTAAAAACCGAATAATAGTATAAGTGTACTAACACGAGGCTAATTAGTTTGTTCATGATGAGACTTGACAAAGTGATGCAAATGCCTAACTCTATAAATGCATGTAACATAGTATAATCTGTATGGAATAGCCAGCCTTTGCAAACCTCGCCTCTTTTAGAGTCACTCAACATACACATCAAATCTGAGTTTTACGAGCCCCTGCCAGGCTTGAGCTAAGCTATTTCGCTGAAGTACATAACATCAATTTTCCAAGTTGGATTCCAAACATCATGTTTTCCAGATCTCAAGAATGTTAGTATCGTTGGCTGCGCGCCTAATGACACTTTTGAAGGTGTGGTCTGAAGTGGGGTTTTGTAAGCTTTTCAAACCTTGAAGTTTCTACTAAAGAAAATGCAATGGCTTTCAGAGGTTTGTTATTGTAACAAAGAGAAGAAAACGTTTCACTTGTTCAAAAAATTGTGTCCTGGCATTTATCACAGTTGACTAAGAAATTGTTAGACATCCCAAAATCATCAAAAAATTTCATGATTATTTATCAAGAGATTGTTTAATCAACCATGATAAATAATCACAAAATTTGTTGTGAAATTTCTAGCCGCACAATAAATATACATTTATCGACAATATATAAGATGTTTTTAGCCACTAAAAGCTATTTTTATTGTAGTGGCATGACCATGCTAGAAACACCTAATTTTTTATCTTTTGATTTACTCGATGGTAATCTGAACTTGTAGTATTACAAACGTTGTGATGGATGCTTGGTTCCTTGGAAGCCTTAATTGCACTCTAGACATTGCATATGTGCTTCGAATTTTTTTGCAATTTTTGTTTACTTGGAACTACCAAGATTGGCAAACTTACAAATCAAATGGTTTCACATACAACTAAAAAAAAAGACTTAACATATAATTTTTTTTGTTATATATATAGAAAAGGTGTTAAACCTTGCACTAATTTGGTTTGTCATATTTTGAAACTCTGGTTGCGCCACAGAAGATGGAAGAATATGAGGTTGTCGGTATGAGGTATGAATCGAACCCCCAATCTATCGATTTATTTTATAAAAATCTTCTTGTGGGGATCATTATGTATGAAGTACAGTTGAGTTAAAGATTGAATTGTGATATGAAAACTTGAAATTTGTGGGTTTTCATTTCAGGATTATTAATTGTTTTTTGGTGTCTAATTAATGTCCTAAGAATTACTATGGTGAAGTTGATCAATTCATTATGAAAAAGCACGGGTGAGATCATTGTCTTTCGGATTTTATTAATCTGTAGTGGTATTTGGTGTTGTTTCTGCCATTGAGGCAAATCTTGATCTTAATAGCTTGCATGAAATGAATGTGAAACAACATCTACAACAATTCATGTATTGAAAATATTTAGACAGTTATGATCTTTAGTGTATCCATAGGAAATGGACACAAAATGACTTTCCTCATATCAAATACATCATTTTTAAGCTTAATTTATTTCCCAGACTAGCATGTAATCATAGATTCACATCAAACTTAATTAAATGAATCGAGGACAAGAAAGACTAAATTAAGTCATGTAACATGCAACTTATTACAGTAGTTATTTTAAGTATTTTCTTTCAAAGTTTTAAAAAGAGAGGTGAGCGAAAATACAAATTTTAGTGCTTTAGGATCTACTTCCTTCATCTACAGATTTTATTGAAATTTTTATAAAAATAACTCAGTTATTCTGTTTGTTTAACTTTAGCAGAAATTTTGAATTACTATTACTACTTATTTCTACTATATAGAAGCATGAAGAGCCAGGACGACCATAGCATAATTTTATTGTACACCGTGACACTTGAGTTTCGAGTAAAAATGTGATCATTGTACTCTCTTGTGTCTTGACATTGATCAAGCTCATTTTCATATCACATTGTGGACAGATGGTTAAATAATTAGATCAAATGAAGTTGAACTTGCTTCTAGGAATATCAGTGATGCATTTACCCCAACAAGCATTTGTAAGCTTTGCAATTATTTCACTGTCCATGGCCCTTTCCTTCACGACTGAAAAATTGCTGCAATTCAGGGGACTTCAGGGCTGAAGGATCCATGGAATTCTCAAGGAAGCAAATGTTTGTTTTGCTTATTTCGTGGGGCAGAGTAAGATTTCTTAAAGGAGATTTATTTTAAGTTGTTTGCTGATTGAACATTGGAAGCTTGATTCTGGAAATCTCAGTGTTAATAGTAGAAGCTAGAACTATTTAACTTTCTTGATTATTGCTTAGAGAACTTCATACTACATATCAATATGAGAATTTTTTTCAATTCAAAACTGAGAATATTCATTGTTACCAAATAAAATATGAATTCAATGGTGTCTTCCTATTGAATTTGCAGTGTGGTGCATGACATATTTCGGTTACTTCAATTTAAGCTTATCAGAGGACATAATCAATGCTCAAATAAGATGTAAGAAAATAGAACACATAGTTGTGTGATGTCTCTTTTTGATTTTGAAATAACCTATTGATATTTGTCAATGACAATTACGATGGTTGCATTTAAAGTTCACGACTTGCAAAAAACACAAAATATTAATTTAAGAGTTAAGACTATTGTTCCTTTAGTGCAGTGAAAAATCTAGGAAGAAATAATGTGAAAGAATGATTACATTAGCGCATTAAATCTTTACGCTTTTTCCCTTCTTTTATTGATGTTGAGTTGTAATTATATGTCTAATGATTAGCTACTCTCTATCACATGAATCACATATGATGGAGAAGAATACAATCAGGTTAAAAGTTTCAAGCTATTATATTACAGAAAAAATAGTAATATATTGACCTAAAAAAACAAGGTACATATGGCTTAGAGCCAACTCATTCATATGTCTCCTTGTTTGTGTATAAAGATATTTGTTTTCTATTTATAGTGATGGAGCTTAGAACATTGTTCAGTATACTTCTTTTTTCTCCATATGAACTCATTGAAAGTAGATACAGGTAGAAGCCCTTTAGCTAATAGCTATTATTCTAGAGAAATGGGTGCATAGGTAGCATGCGTACTGCTATAATTTCATCTTAGGAATCTCCTCTCAATTATTGAAACTATCATTGAAACCTTTTCAAGTTGTAAATTGAAATCCTCTAGAAAGATTTTGCTATTATTGACATCTTGTATTTGTAATGTCTTCAACTTTTCCTTTCTTTTTTTTTTGGGTTATTTGTGGATCAGAGTACTTATTTCTTTTCTGTGTTCCAGAGTTGTGCAAGTGAAACTTATCTTTCTCCCTCCTTCCTTTCTCCTTCCTTAGAAATATATTAATGCACGTTTGTAGGTATCTGTTTAGTTTTTTTGATAGGACGTTAAGTCTATACTCTACACCAGTTTTATGTCATAAATATAGGATCGTATTTACTTAGAAAATAATTTACTTTTAACAACTCTAGCATCAAATAATGATAGTTGCGACTTGCGATGCAAATTTGGTTGACGATATTTGGAATGAGGCATATCGTGTTTAATAGTAATTACTCCTATACTAAAATTCCAAATTGGGTGGCTATCATTATATATATCAGAGATATGAAGAGGGCTTATAAGAGAGTCCAAGAACCCATCTACAAGATTCTTTATGCTTTTTTGATGAGCTAATCGAAGAGTGTACCATTACAAATGGAAAGACCTTGTTCATAAGAGGAATTATGATCATTGGAAATGCTAACCAACCTTGGATCAATTAGATAACCACTATTGTCAATGACGTTACTTGTAGAACTATACAGACTTCTCGAGTAATAGTCATTCGGTATCTGACCGTTCTGGTCAGTAAGAACGACCAAGGGAAAAAAGTGATTTTCATTGCTATTCTTCACTTAATCTATTTTCTATATGTTGTTGACTCATAAGCTTCTCAATTATTCTTTCTTTCTTCTGCTTTTCTCCCTGCACAATTTTTATTGTTCTCTTTAATCTCCATTCTATACAAGTGTTCCGCTTACTCCTTTGGAAATTGCCTACCTCTAGATTTCTCTATAGTATAAATATACTTTCTGTTGCACTTGTGGTCTAAGATATTAGTTTAAACTTGCATTTAAAATTTTGTTTTATTTCCTTTCCATTTGGTCTTCTTACCTTCTTTTTTTTTATGTGAATCTTCTTATCAGAAAATCATTGTCAATGAAACTGTGTTTAATATGGCATATGGGTGATACTACTTGAAGCTTGAATTTGTTTTCCCCCATTTTTGTATGTGATAAAAGATCTTTTTAGATAAAAATTGAGTTTTGTTAGATTTTTAGGTAAAAGTATTTCTGCCGCAAGTGTTTGAAAAGAAATTATTTTTTCCCTACGAAAATCTTTTTTCGTATAAAAAATTCAGTATCTTCCGGCGAATTGATTAAACTACTAGAGTTCTCCTTTTAAAGCTTGAAGTTTGTTAGATCATGATTTTGTTAAAGCTGGACTCTGAAAAATGAATATTGTATGTCTTGTCAATCTCCCAGAAGTAAATACAGGTATTACTATTTGCTTGTTTGCATTTGATGATCAATTGTTTCAATAATTTTGTGACTTAGTTTTGTTCACCTATAGAAAACTATTCTAACATTCCAATGTTACTTTTGAGTTCTTGTACTACTTTATCATATCTGAATTTACATGACTACATAATAGCTTTATTAGGTGAAATGTATAAAAAAAAAATCATGAAAATAACGAGCTTTTATTCACACTTCAATTTACTATACTAAAAATGTGTCTTTTTTTTTATTCTCTCGACTTAGTAGGTCCTTTATTCATTTTAATGAATAGAGAAAAGTTGGGCTCTAACTTCCAAAGGAATTATGATTTTTCAGCATTAAAAATATACAACCTTAGACTACAATAACTACTAGTGTTTCTATTCCAGCACAATTAGTGGTTTATGAGCTACATATATTTTGCGCAAATATGAATGTTACAAAATGTTAGCATGTTCTTCACCATGTTTCATTAGAGCAGAATATTAAACACAATAAGTCATATCCTTCTTATTGAAGGCGTTTTTAAGTGCTGAAGAATATTGTTGTTGACACTCTTCTTCAATTTTGATTTCATTGTTGTCTCATAGTATGTACAGTATAGAAAGTACCATTTTCTTAGAGCCAGATTTGTTGCTGCTGAAGCAAATATTCGGTAATAAAGTCGCTCTTCCTGGTCATTGAATTCACTTGTGCTAAAAAGCTAAGATATTGTTGAATGAAAGGCCAAATTCAAATTATGCAGGGGTACAAAAAAGACAATCAGCCTGATGTAACCATGCAATACAACAAAGACCTTATCCTATTTTTGATTCAGTTGCTCTAAGAATCAAATATATTATTGTATAAATGAAAGCATGTCTCATGTACTGCATGTGTAGTTATGTTCATCCTTATTTCTTTTAGTTTCAATTAAGAAATAAAGTTTTACATCCTTATGTCGCTGTAAAGCTTGGATTATTCCATGAATTTCTAAAAGGTCTAGGAAAAACAAGTATATCATAGAGAAATTCCTACAATAATACTACGACTAAGCGAGATAGTTCTCAACTACCTAACTAACCTTGTATATTCAAGATTAAACTTACTTTTTTGTATATATAGTAGATATTTAATTCCTATAGCTTCTTCATATTTAAACTCCCTCATTAAAAAAATTGTCTCCGCCACGACTTATATGAACTATATGACCACTATTCCTAAAAAATGTGATGTAAAGAACATAAGAAACCAAATAGGAACAATCAAATCAACTGGTAAAACAATGTCTACATTCATATTATATAGGTCATTCTCAAGATAGAAAAAGTGAACATTAAGAATCAATTGGACCCTTCATTTTGTGGTTTATTATTAATGTTCATTATCTTATTCAAAAAAATAATTAAAATTCTTTAACAATAGATGTGCATGTACTTCTGAACTGGAAAAAGAAGATATCTGCAGCAGCAACAGTACCATTTCAGTAGTGGAGTATGTAGTGTAATGTCTAGATTTTGGGAGATACAAAGCAAAAAATATTTTCTTGAGGATAATATATCTGCACCAACATTATCCAAACACACTAAATATTCATGATCTTGTAGTATTGCATTATAACATGGACAAATATTGTGTTATACAATTTTTAATGATTAAGTATATACTATATAGTTGAATAAAACTTACTTCTCCAACAAAGAACCTTAAAGCACTTGTTCCAGAATATCTTACTTCTGACTCTCCATCTCATATTACCAAGGGTTGAATCTTAGTAGTAAGTTCAACCTGTCACTTACAATACCCCATCATGTATTGAAACTAATTGAAGCAACTAGGGCTGAATCTCAGCGTCGCAACAAGTTTATTTGTGCTTCTTTTGGTATTAATTTCTAAAATAACAACTCATAAATACACCATGTGATAGAATTATACTCCGTTTTTTGTTTCCCACTCAATGTTTGACATCCACTGGAATTCCAATTAATTTGGATCCGCGCATCGTAAACATTTAAGGGGGAAGCGCTCCTTTACACAAGATTTAGTTTCACACCCCATGGCTCAAACTTGAGAGGTATCTCTGATTAAGGGTGGATGGATCTTATGCATCCCACCACCACCCTTGTTGGTTATATATATAAACAAATCCATATCCAGCTCTAAAGGATGATATAACTAGATTGTTCTCAAAGTAAAAAAGTTATCAATCTTGGAAAACTAGAAGAAGTTTGGTGTAGAAAAATGACAATCACAAATTTTACGTCATATCAATGTTTCATCTCATGCTCCTAAACCCCAAACAATGCAAACCAAAACTGGAGACAAAGGGAAAAGAAGTTAGTAAATGAGACAACATATAAAGATTGGTTGTGATTGTAGACCATGTGGCAATAGTTTTTGGAATTTGTCTTGGAGTTTTTGGCTCTTTTAGTTTATCTCATTTCAATTTCCTCTATCCACCAAAAATCAAATTTTCATAAAAATAAAGGACAGAAAATGTGCTTGAATGCATTTGAGGAAGGCTTGAATTTGTTTTTTTGGATGACCGAGAAATCTGTCTGGGGCTAACCTTTAGGACCAGCTGCAACCCTCAAAACTCGGAGATCCTGGGGGCACACACATCTCTACCATCCTCCACTTAAATACTAGGCCTAGTTCTTATGACGCTGGACTTGAACCCATGACCTAAGTCACAAGTCCATCAACCTTAGTTGCTTGAACCAAGTCCGGTGGCTTGAATCTAAAGCATCAACAAAGTCATGTGGCTAACAACACAAATTGAATTACAATATAGTGGGGGTAATAGAACATTTGTTTACCCTTTTTTCGAACAAATGGTAATAATATTAACCATCAAAATGAATAGCATTTGGTTTTTCCTATAAGAAGCTCATCACACTAGCTAGATTGTATGCAAAGTATGAAGCTATAGCAGTTTTAGTATATCATTAATAGATAGGTATTCACAACTGTGCCAAATGTATTATGATTCTTTTGAAGTTATACGGACTTTCTACAAAAAAATGTCAGACGGGAGCATGTCACAAGACATGTACAGTAGCTCCCAAGTGTTCGGTCATTTAACAATTCAAGTGGTACATGAGTTGAGTTTAGAAAAGTTTGGTTCCTACCTTCATACTCTCCTTCCCTTTAGAACTATAAAGGTCAGTAGTAGCTTCCTTTTTCCTTTATCTACACTTTGGCTGAGGACAGATCTCAAGGAACTCTGTCCATTTGATCTAAGTCCTGATCTTCTTCTGAATTACCGAGGGGTAGGGGCATGGGTGTACAAAGGGTGTATCTCTTTAGGCCTACACCTAAAAGGATGAAAACATTGCACACTGGAGCAGAGAGAATGTTTTATGAACACTAAAGGTTAAGCCAGTTGCTGTCAAAACTCTGATTCTCATGCCAGATATGGCACATGATTAATGATGCAACAAATCCTAAGAGATTTCACTTTAAACACTATTGAGTCTACAACTTTTAAGATACTCAAACCAATGATAACAACATGACTAGGATGTAAACTTTTACCCTCCGTCCGTTCCGGTTTATTTGACAAACTTCCCTTTTAGTCAGTTTCAAAAAGAACAACACACTTCTAAATTTTGGAAACAATTAGCTTTATAATTGCGCAAATGTTATGGCGGCATGTTTAAAGCCACAACTTTCAAAAGGTTTACAACCACACAAATGCTATGCCATATATATTTGAGACCACAAGTTTCAAAAGTCTTGTCTTTATTTCTTTCTGAACTCCATACGGATTTAAACTATCATATGAAAGCACATTCATTGTTGTTCCTGTAACATAAATAAAAGAGTTAACGACCACAACACTTCTAGTGCTATTTCCGTGAAAGAGGTTGCTGGTATGGTTGTTGCCACATAAAGCAAGTAGACCATGTGCAGAGTCATAATAACAACATACCCAATGTGAGGATGGTGCATACGTAGAGTTGTTTTCGATAGACACTCGACTCAAGTAAAGCATAATAAAATCACGTATGGGAAGGAAAATACTGTAATGCAGAAGAGAACTTTAACAACAATACATGGGTTAAAAAGCAAATAGACCATGTGCAGATTCATGCAAGAAAATAACAGAAAATTAACATTACAGGTATCAACACACAACAAATGAAAAATGGGAGGCGTCAATAATGGGGTACAAGCAATGATAAAACTGCACAATAATAAAGAAACTCAGGAGTGATTTATTCTCCATTTTTTTCTTCAATGACCTCTATATTGAGTGTACACAGAGAATTACAAGCATCCAATGTCATAAAAAATAATTATTGTCATTTATTCACTAAATATTCCAAAATTTCTAAACTGAAACCCCATTCCTTAGGGTTAGTACAGGACATAAAATCTATAACAACAAAATTCTTTGTATAACCTCAGTAAACCAACTATATATATTCCTTCATTTTTCTAACTTCCTTCAATAGTATAATCATAATTGAAATTTAACAAAACTCCATTTCGGGAAAATAATCAATTAGAATTTTTACCATACTCTATAATTGGCTGACTTACGCCCTCGCATTAGCTGGAGGTGCTGCATCATCACCCTCTTCCTCATTCCCTTCCATCTGACTAAGCAACTGCTTATTCTTCTCAAGTGCAGCTGCAACTTCAGGAGGCATATACTTCTCATCGTGTTTAGCCAACACTTCAGTAGCTGCAAAATAACAATCCCCACTTCTCGCCTTCTCAGTAAGCTGTAACTTTTTCTCACTCAAGATTTCATTCTCTTTCTTCTTCATCTCTTCAGTAAATGGCTTTATAAACCCTTCTACTACAACGGAGTGCCCTTCCCGAAAAAGATCCGGTAACGACCCATCATATTTAACCAAAATATCAGTAATCAAATCAGTTATCACAAATTCCATTTCTGGGGAATTAGGTATTGGTGTTACACTATTTTCTAGTACTAATCCACCGAGTCGAAATTTGGATCTTGTAGGGTTTTCAGCATGTTTTGCTAGAGCATCTGTAGGGGTTAAATAGAATACAAGTTGGTCTTGGAATTGGTTAAGGACTATTACTATGAATCCTGCTATGCAGCTGAATGTGATGGCATAGGTCCACAGACGGCGGGTTTGGAGTTGCCAGGCTTTGGCTGCGATATCAGGCCGAGCTGAAAGGTGAGATCGTGCGGGCCGGGAGAGTGTAGAGAAGGATCTGAGGGTGAAAACAGTTTGGTTGGTATTGAAATGGGGAAATACTAATGGCTGCGATTGGTGGTGGAAAACTGAAATCAAAGGGTGAGATTTGGATAGAGCAGCGGTGGTTGTGGCAGCACCAGTGACGGCAGAACGAAGGCAATGGGAAGCTAGACGAGAAGCTAAACAAGAAGAGAGTTTTGAAGCCATTGAGATTTTGTGGAATTTATCAGCTCCTGGATGGAGATAATAAGGAGGGAATTAAGGTTAGGGGTTGGGCGTTTGGTACTTCCAAAGTTCAGGTTTGATAAACAACTGCAATACATGGAAAAAAATAATATTAGAAAGGTAACTGCAACCTATCTAATTTTAATAACCAAATATATTCTTGAAATTTTCGCGCATAAAAATTATTTGCAACCTTAATTATTCTCAACTTCGCAATTTTGAACTGTTTAATAAAGGCAAAGGTTTTAATAATCTCTATAGAAGTATCTTCCTATTCTCTTTTCTTTTCTAGTTCTTATCTACTTCTACTTCTCATTCTCTACTAGAATTATCTTCGATTAACTCAAACTCTAGCTGATTGGTGCAAATCGATTGGGTTTCATTGTTCTAAGCTGTTGTAAATCCATTGTGTATATTAGCTGAATTTAGCTCCATTTCACTGTTACTTAACAATTCTACAATTCTGAGAAGTAATTCATAAATTGTCAGAATTACTGTTTGTGATCATTGGAGCTCATTAAAAGATCTTTTTAAACAAACGCTACTAAAAGAAATGTGAACACCAACCCACATGAATAGAGGCATTTTGTGAATGGTGTACCGAGCGAGTAGCTGAAACTGAGGCTCGTTTTGAAATATTAACTCGAGAGGGCTCATCAGATATCACGACCCCAGTGGGCCTTCTAATAGCATTGACCTTAAATTTCTTTTTTGGATTAGCGGATATATTTGATTTACCCTTGTCTTTATCTACCATCTATATCAAATTAAATATAAAGATTAAAACAGAGTAGTACAAAACAATGTCACAATGTCGAACAAATATATCAAACAAAGTTATCTAGGCCTTATAGGATCAACTAGTGTTGGTACTTATGCTTAACAAACACTATTTATTACCTTAAATTAAAGTTTAATATTCAACTCTAGATGGACACAAATCGATCTTGCAAGAAAATCAATTTTGTCATCAATAGGATCAACTAGTGTTGGTACTTATGCTTAAGAAACACATTATTCCTAAATTAAAGCTTAGTATCAACACTAAATGGATACAAATTGCAAGAGAAAATCAATTTTGTCATCAATAGGATCAACTAGTGTTGATACTTATGCTTAAGAAACACATTATTCCTAAAATAAAGCTTAGTATCAACACTAAATGGACACAAATTGCAAGAGAAAATCAATTTTGTCATCAATAGGATCAACTAGTGTTGGTACTTATGCTTAACAAACACATTATTCCTAAATTAAAGCTTAATAGCAACACTAGATGGACACAAATCGATCTTGCAAGAAAATCAATTTTGTCATCAATAGGATCAACTAGTGTTGGTACTCATGCTTAACAAATATATTATTTCTAAATTTAAAGCTAAGTGTCAACACTAGATGGACACAAATCGATCTTGCAAGAAAATCAATTTTGTCTAAGTATCAATACTAGATGGACACAAACACATTATAAAAAACAATTGTACTTGAACTTAAGAAATTTAGAAACACCAAACCTTATCTCCTACTTTGATGAAAGAAGCTTGTATCAACTTTTTTTAGATGTTGAGCTTCCTCAATTGCCTAGCAGGCAAAATCAACCCTTTCAACACTAGAAAAAGATTCAATAATTATTAGTAACTACATGGCACAAACACAACATAGAAAAATCAACCTTTTCAACTGCCTATTTCCTAAATTTAGAAACAAATGATTTGAAAGATTCAATAATTATTATTCAACATAGATAATTGTGAATATTATTTGTGTGATTTTTCCCAACAAGATCCTCCAAAAAGTAGTATTATCTTTTGAGGATCAAACTCACGCGGGCACAGTACTACTTTTTGGATTCGACATAGGTACAACTGTTTTTAGAGAGTCCGAGCAACTAAAACTTATAATAGGCCTGCTGTTTGCCAGGAAAGTTGTGTAAATCAGAATAAAACGGAGTATATCAGTATGGACAGATTCATATAGTCAACCTCGAACTTTTTTAGGATTAAGGAGCAGTTGATTGAAATAATCCATACAAAATGTTGATACAACACACAATTGCATTTCATTGAAGATTATTCATTAGTACATGTTATTCTAGGCCTTATAGGCTTATATCATCAGCTGCGCGATCACAACTAACAACATACTCTTATTCGAATGATGAGACTTCTTTTCGATCAAAGAACAAACCAGAAGGAACAAACATCAACATAGAAAAAGAAAGAACACCCACATGAATAGATAGGAGAAGATTGAATTAAAAATTAATCAAGTAAGATAAACTTACCGTCACTGCCGGAGTTCGCTGCTGCCAAGTGAGTTTTGATGTATACTCCCTCTGTTTGTAGCTGTTACCGGAGATTGCAGCTGCCGCCGATCTGCGCTGCTGCTGCGACCTGTTGCTGTTGCTGTTGGTCGAGGCGGCGCGCCGTTCAGGAATGGTGGCGCGACCTGCTGCTGCAGCGCCGGTCGGGATTGGGTTGGGTCGGGCGTGAGAGAGGTTTGGGGAGAAAAAAATGACTTAGGGTCGGTAAAAGAAGTGTTAATTTACCGACCACGGTCGGTATCTTTTAAAATAATTATTTATATTTAAAAATATTAATAAATATCAATTGTGAAGTCGATATTATTTAAATAAATTATTAATTTATTTAAGATCGGTATTTATTAATTTATTTTAATATAAACTCATCTATTGAGGTCAATTTTATTAACTGTATATATAAATTTAATTTAACTACACATCAACAGAAGTTTAATTTTATCGATCAATTTAATTTTATAAATTTAAATTATATGCCTCCTAATTATATAAATTTTATTTTATCGATCAACAGAAGTTTATCAATATCAAATTTAATATATAAATCTCCTTGAATTGATCATTGATATTTCTTTAATTGATAATGTATTCATATCTGAACCACTAATATATATGACTTGATTTGTTAAACTACTCGAGGAGTATATAATTAATCAACGTATTTCATACTCCGATGAATTATACTTACATGTCATTGCCTACGATATGATCACTACACTTGACATCCATTCAAGATCGAACGTAATAATCTTGATAGAACTTGCTTTGTAAAGTAATTTACGATGTTCTATTGTCTATTTCATAAAACCAGATAAGACATTAAAGGTTATATACATACAAATAATTAAATAATTAATTATATAAATATAAAATTTATAATTAATTGTTATCATGACATTTTTACGCTCTTCACCTCTACATCATTACATGAGATATTAAGTTAGTGATTTGACGACAGACCGATAAAATTTGTACATTACTCTAGAAATATAAGTATAATTATCTCCTAATTCATATCAATGTAGTTTCATTACTCTAAATATGGATTATTGATGTTTTTTTTGTTTATTCCACGAATTCTAACTTTTTATTTATAAAAGTATACAAAATTGTTACACTTTTTTGAAACAATTAATTGTAGTGTAAAAATGAAAAATTTTAGTATTATGCACAATAGCAAAAATTATGATTAATAGGAATATTTTAAACAAACCGACCTCCAGATGTCGCTTTTATTAAAAAGTAATTGGATCAAATAAAAAATATCGACCTCATGAGGTCGGTATTTTATATTAATTTATTTTTTAACAAAAATAAAACCGTCATTCGGAGGACGATTTATTTAAAGTTAATTGAAAATATTAATTTTCTGGAAGTCACTATATAAATATTTTAATGAAAATTAATTTAATTACATACTATTTAATTTTACCAACTTCTGAATGTCGGTATTATAATTTTTTTTGTTTTTTATTTTACACAAAACCGTCCTCTGGAAGACGATTTAAATAAAATTAATTCAAAATATTTCTCAATTTTATTTTTTATATTTAATTGAGAAAAAAATAAAATATTGTTATTTATTTATTTATTTAATACCGACATCAAGAGGTCAGTTTTTATTGTAATTCATTTTTTTCCGAGAAAAATTCCGACCTCCTTAGGTCGGTATTTAGTTTTTTCGCTTTATTTTGCATAAAAACCGACTCCTTGTAGTCGATTTTCTAAAGTTTTTTTAAGTTTTTATTCTTCTTAACAATACCGACCTTCGGAGGTCGGAAATTACCGACTTCCATTTGAGGTCGATAATTTTTAGGTCGGTAATCACTGTTTTTTTACTAGTGAAAAGAAGAAGAAGAGAAATATAGGTCTTCAAATACTTGCATAAATTTCTTCTAGAGATAATTAAAGTAATTTTGTGAAATCTGGTAATAAACAATCGAAAAAATTTCAAATCATCAAAAACATGAAGAATTGAAGAGCTAAATTAATTAAGAAGAAAGTAACGATAGAATACAAACCTTAATGGTGCGATTAGAATTGTTATTCAATCTTCTTGAAAAAAATGTTGAGCAATTTTACCCTAAATCTTCAATTTGCTATGTGTTTTTTAGTGTATAGTTTTGATATATGGGCTTGTTAGTTGTTACTGATGGGCCTATGTCACATTATTGGTAATGGCCTTTATTCACTATGGTTGTTTAGTATGTGGAATGGGATAGACAAGAATACACTTTGAGATTATTAGTTTATCGCGTCTTCCCTATGGGATTACTATTCCACTATTTTTGTACAATTTGTGGGATAAAATAATGTTGGGACTAATTAATATTGTAACCAAATATGGATAAAGTTAATTTCAAATTTTCTTTCGACTTTCGAGATCATTGTTCTGATTTTCGACTTGTGAGATCATTGTTCTGGTCTCACGTACTAAACGACCACCGAATGACATTAATGTCTTGTATGGACTAACAAAATCGATTATTATATTTCTTATATTTTACTTTCAAATACCAAATTACCGAATTTCCCAGCTCGACTAGGTAATTCAATTTTTGGTGATTTATGCAACATTCCTAATTTTTGTAAAATGCTTATAATTCTACTATGCATTTTAATCCCTTTATTTCAATTTACGTGAGTTACTTTTTTCAAAAAGAATGACAACCTTCTAAATTTGGAAAGGATTAACATTTACAACTGCATGCATGGTCACAAGTTTCAAAAATCTTATAGTTACACAAAATGTTATGACATGTTTTATGTCATAAGTTTCAAAAATGTTCATCTCTTTATAAACTTCGTGCCAACTCAAACTATGCCACGTGAATTGAAACGGAGTAGAGTGAATGAGTGAATGAACAAGAGGACAGAGTTACAAAGTTGAAAACCAATTTTCTGAATATAACATAAATATTCTCAAAATTCTAGTATAGCATAAAATTTTACACATCACATCCCTTGGAAAGCGATGCGGCTTTTCCCAGGACCCTGCTAACGCGGGATATTTTGTACACCAGCCTGTCATTATACTTAGCTTGCTCACTAAACGGTATTTCACTTAGTAAAATGTTCATAATTCTAAAATCTTACACTTCAATTATCTTGCTCATATACTACACAAAAACTAGAGCTATTGCATTGAATCTTGAAGTGCAAAGATCATTTTTTATAACACAAGACTGTACATTGGCTAAGAACTAGAGCTATATAGCATATAGTTCTTATACTAATTTTCAGGAATCTCTGATTCTAACATGATTGATACGGACCGTGATAACATGTTGCTACTCCAAGCTAATTTCCTCTAACTTCTCAAATTCGAAGACTCAATCCGATGCATAGCTACCCAATAACACAGTGCCCCTAGTGCTGCGACCATGATAAAAGTTCCCATAAAAGTTACTGCACTTGCCATCCATCTTTCCTCTTTACATATAAACGATATATGACAGAGCAACAAACGCTACGGAGACAAATACACAAGACAACTACATTAGCTTGTTGATAATCGCCATCATATGCTTTTTGGTTCGTCTTTCAACAACCACGATTGACGTTTGAACAACCACGACAGCTAATGATATGTAGAGTGCAAGAGAAACATGAACAAGAAAATCGGAACTGACTTAGGGTGTGTTTGGTATGAAGGAAAATGTTTTCCATGGAAAATGTTTTCCTAGAAAATGTTTTCCTGGAAAACAAGTTGATTTTTGACTTATTTTCTCATGTTTGGTTGGTGAGTAGAAAATATTTTCCGAAAAAGATTTTTAGTGTTTAATTTATGAATGAAAAAATATTTTTGAGAAATATCTTTTATTTTTACTAGAGTAGAAAATAATTTTTGAAATTGAAAACATTTTTTAAAAACAAACTTAAAATTTTTTTTGGGGGTGGGGGATGGGGGGGGGTGGTG
>NW_006239485.1:256674-262541 GCF_000226075.1 Solanum tuberosum
GGAAAACATTTTCCGGAAAATGTTTTCCTTCATACCAAACACACCCTTATTCTCTATTTCTTTCTCCAATGACCTCTATATTGAGTGTACACAAAGAATTACAAGCAACCAATGTCATAAAAAATCATTACTGCCATTTATTCACTAAATATTCCAAAATTTCTAAATTGAAACCCCATTCCTCAGGGTTAGTACAGGACATAAAATCTATGACAACAAAATTCATTGTATAACCTCAATAAACCAACTATATGTCCCTTCATTTTTCTAACTTCCTTCAATAGTATTATCATAATTGAAATTTAACAAAACTCCATCATTTTGGCAAAATAATCAATTAGAATTTTTACCATACTCTATAATTGGCTGAGCCTTACGCCCTCGCTGTAGCTGGTGGTGTTGCATCATCACCCTCTTCCTCATTCCCTTCCATCTAACATGAAGTTGCAGCTGCACTTGAGAAGAATAAGCAGTTGCTTAGTCAGATGGAAGGGAATGAGGAAGAGGGTGATGATGTATCATTTTCACCGGAGTAATCTAACAGGTTATTGACGTCCATTTTATTGCGATAACTAAGATCATTAATCATGACCTCAAGTTCATGAATGATGTTTTCACAAGTGGGTTTATTCAAATTCTCTGAGATTCATCCTCTGAACATTGCAGTGACGAAAATAATTTGTTATTGAACATGTGGCGTCCAAGTCGGGATTGCAAAATTGATAGCATCCAAAACATTAATCTTCCCAATGGATCATTTACCAAAAATATATTACAATGAATCATACACATACATTGTACTTTATGTATAATTAATTTATTTTTTATGTGAGTTCAATATATATGATGCATAATTTAGTACGATACAATGATTTTGACGTATTCGTTGTACTTTATGTATAATAATTTTTTTTATGCATAATGAATTTATTTTTATGTGAATTCAATAAATATGATACATAAACTAGCTAGTAAGATATTATGATTTTGATGTAGGCAAAATTAATCTTCAAATTCCAAAAAGGCTAGCTGTTGATTTCACTCAACCTCTCCTCGATTCACTGGCTGCCTTAGCCTTAAGTTTGAACCTTCACTCCGGAAGTTCATTGAATCTCAAAACACTATATAAATTAATATTAATTCATCAATTAAATAATACATCCACAAAATAATAATATTTCATGGTCCCACCTATATTAATTTAGTGAGTTTAACTATAGTAAAAATCTAAAATTCCTCTCTTCATTTTTGTGCATTGTTTTCATATAAAACCTAAGTGTTGGGTGATTTACATTTCTGTAATTTGCATTACTACTGTTAAAATAAACGTTTTTCTATTATATTCTGGGAGGAAGTAATTAGTTGTGTTGTCAACTTACAAGCGTGCATAAATCTGAATTATAATTATAAGACTACGTTATACATGCATGTTGTGACTTGTGAGAAAAAAATATTGAAATATAATTTACTTTTAAAGAAGGGTTTTGCAATATACTTACAAACAATTTTTCAAATTCACAGACATCGTTTAACTTGACATAAAATTCATGAGAAAAAGAAAGACTTTTAAAGTATGTGATCTAAAATAATCCTTAAATATTTGTATGATTGTAAATTATTTTATTATAAAATAAAGTTTTAAATTAAATTATTTCTAATTATAATAAGAAGACACTCTTTCTTAAACAAATCAAAAGAAATGATGCCACATGAAAAGATATGACAAATATATCGGATCGGGTTAAACAAAGTGGGTCCTAACTTGTAATGACCGGGTTCCGTCGTTATAGAAAAGCCAACGGGGAAAATTTTTGGGTCGAAAAACTTTTTCGTAGTAACTTGAAATTTTCCAACCTAGTCCAGATTTGGATGAAATCGGAGTCATTAAGGTGTAGGGAAATCTAGTAGAAACCGGGTCATTTAATTATGATTACATGAGTAGTTAGATAAGTCGTTAAGGAATCCGTACGACTTTACAAAATTGAATTCGGGTGAGTAAAACTCCCGGATTCGATTTTAGCGTGAAGGGGATTTTCTGATCATTGGTTAGAGGTGTGTTATGAAATGGGGGTCTTGGAATTATTAAAATAGCTCACTGTTTCGTGCAAGCCGCTTTGGCGCTGGGTTTTGTTGCTCTGGCAGGGCCGCTATAGCGGGGTGAGGGCCGCTTTGGCGGGCCAGACGCGACTTAAAGTCGTAAATAAACCCCTAAATAATTTCATTCTGCACTTTTCGATTTTTAGAGCTAAGGAATAAACCCCAGGCGACTCTTGATAGTTTTTTACCATTCTTGAGGCTAAAGGTAAGCTTTTCACTCCCCGAATCCTTTTTTCGATCCGTAGAACATATTAGAATAGGTAATTATCAATGGGAGAGGGGTTTGATCTAGATTCTATGGTGGAAACAGCCCTAATTGGGATAATTGGGATCATGGGTATGATCTAGGGTTGATAAAATTGTTAGTAATCCAGGTAATTAGTGATTGTTTATTGATTCTCGTATTATATTGATTGTTTGTAGACCAAGAACAAGCGGAACGAATCCGGAAATGGAAGGATCAAGTTTCTTAGGGTTTCAAGCTTGTTTCGAGGTAGGTGATGGTTGTGATTCTATGATTGTGTGATGTATGTTTGTTCTTGCTTCATTATGATACATGTATGTATGTGAATATTGCATTGTTGATCACACTTGTTGTAAATGAGATAGATGAATAAGTATATGCCATGAATCACTTCTTGATTGTATGATTATTGAGAATGTATTTCTGATTGTGATTGTGGTATGTTGATTGGATCGGATACCGCGTTTCGGTATACTAATTGGGATCGGTTACCACGTTCCGGCATAATTATGGAATCGGTTGCCACATTTCGGCATAAACATTGGATCGGGTACCACGTTTCAGTATGTTAACAGTTTGGGTTTGGGTTTCATGAAAGGACCAGTGACTTGTTATAAATGTATATTATTGAGCATGTGATAATCGATATTGTATATGTTCGGTATGTTGCATGTTTGTAATGTTGTATTTATGTTGCACTTAATGGGATAGTCGTGTGATCCTAACAGTACACTATGGTTGTGTATTGATAATGCACTTGCTCTTATTTTTTGTTGAGTACAGAGCATCTTCAAACGGCTACTAACAGACCTCGCTTAGAAAATCAGTGACTCGAATTCAAGGGTGAACCAATTCTTCTGGGCTGCCATGGGTTCTCTTTCGTCTATGTCCACCATTTCGGACTTAGACTTTCTAGTTAGTTATTAGTGCATTAGTTCGGGGTTGTATCCCTTCTTGTTTAGACTTATTGAACTTTAGATGTTTTGGTACATTGACTTTCAGGTTCTAGGTTATTTCTTCCGCATATGTTTAGTTGATAGACTTTTGTTGGAGTTTATGGGAACTCCCTATTTTTTTCCTTAGTATTTAACTTGTTTCGTATCCTTAAATGCTTTAGTTTTTGGTTTAGTTGCTTGGTTTGAGTTGTAGTAGTGGTTCTCCCACCGAAGGGTTAGTGTGGGTGTCAATCACAACGGTCTGGTCGTGATATAACTCCTAAAGGAAATGACTATTTTAAAGTGAGGTTAGGTCATTTGATTTTGAGCTTTTATGCATGTTTCTGTATGTAAATAAGGACAAATTTAAGTGTCAAATTACAATAGAAGAGATATATTTAAATTATTTCTGATAGTACAAAAATATACTTGATTTAAACAAAAATAACAACCACTATATGACTATAAAAATTAGGAAGAGGCGAAGAGCAATATATATAAACTTCATTCCCATGTCTTATTACACAACACAAAGGTTAACATAGTTGACAACATATCACTTACTTGAGAAAGATACAACCGACATTAAAAGAAAGTACACAACCAACAAGGATTGTTTTTTTTTACCATACTTTCAAACAACAAACAAAGCAAAGTTTATTTATGTAAAGCTCACATGCTTATATATGATCCCATCCTAAGTTGCTCGGACTATTCAAAAATGTTACCATATTTGTATCAGATCCTTCAAAAATGCACTATTTTTAAAGGATTCAATACACATCTAAAGACATTTTTGAAGAGTACGAGCAACATAGATCTTATCAATTCATCAATTGGCATGGTGATCATCAATAGCTTTTGTCATACCAACAACGAAGTTCAGCAAATTTATAAGTTCAGGGACATTCTCATTTGGCCTTTCATACTCCAATGTCCAGCTAACCAAATCAATTTCGTCTTTTGTTTCGATATGAAGAGTTGCTTTATAACTATCATATTTATCTGTTACATCTCCTTCAAATTCTTTGAGTGTGAGCACCTTTTTTTCATGATCTATAGTTTCAAGTATTGTTTGGAGATCTTCTTTTCCCCATCTACCTTACAAAAAAAAAAGAGTTAGAAATGAGATACAACATAGAGTTGACATGTTAAAAGACCATCTAAAGAGATTTATCTCAATCATAATCGCTAAAATAGTTGAAAAAACTATCGTGGAAACTTCCAGAAAAAAGGCATTCTCTTATCCGTTGAACTTAGATGAGGAGCCGGATGACATTTTTAGTCAATACCAAAAGCGTAAATGAGTTAGGATCGAAGAGTGTTCGAGAAGATTCAATTGGCCGAAATGAATTTTTAGATTCGCAGATTTATCATTATCAAATTCGTAAAAAGAACCAAAATTTTCAAGTAGGTTGTGGATGATAAATCTTTGTAAACGCACTGCACTTTTATAGACTGCACCCGCTACTCCGTTTTGATAGTGATTCCTTATCTATATTTCGTGTTCGATATGAAAGTAAAATAATATTATTCTAAAAACATTTGTATATATCTAAATTCTATGAGGATGGAATGAGTAGGGGAGGGGAGGGAAAGGGTGGGGTGGGGTGGGGCTTATTAGGACATTTTTAAATATTTAACTTACCAAGGGTATAGTTCCAACAAATTTTGGATCCAACAATTCCAATGTCACCTTCAAGAAGTTCCAAACCTTGTATATGCAAAGGGGACATAGTAGAGACATGGTGTGGTTTATTTGTAAAAACATCATGAAACACATCCTTATTAGCCTTCATTTCTATCTTGGCACACAACACATATTTTAGACCCATTTTACTTAAGACTTGGAAAGAAAAAAATGTAGTGACACTATAAGAAAATTGTAGAGGACAAGTGTTGATATCCTTTACCATGATTATTCAACAATATATATAGACTAGAAGGGGGAAGGGAGAGGTTTTTTTAATCCTTTTTTAAAATCAAAGATGGTATAACATCTTAATCTTGTCCCTTACAACTTGTATAACTACATTTCTCAAGAAAAGTGACATAAATTTCCTTTTTCATCAACTTGCACTACAAAAAAACCCTAAATTGCCAACAGATTTTGCTAACAACTTAAGTTGGTTAGTATTCTAATAACAAATTACCAACATATTTCTAACTGAATTATATTTTAAAACTTAACAACGAAATTCTCACAGATTACCAACCAAAATCTTACTAACTAAGTATTTTGGTTGGTAAATACGGCGGGAAAAAATGGCGCCAAATTTAGCAACATTTTATCAATGGATTACCAACTGAAATATTACTAACGCACACCTTTTGTTGGTAATATTACCAACGAAGTATATATCGGTTGGTAAATATGACAAAAAATTGTTTATATAATTTATTAACATATTACCAATGAATTACTAACCAAACATTTACCAACGGCAAGATTGTGTTGCTAAATTTACCAACCAAATATAAATGTGTTGGTAAATTAGTAACGAAATGTAATTTGTTGGTAAACTTGCCAACCAATATCCAATTAGTTGAAAATTTTGCCGACGAATAAAGATTGTAGTTAGTAAATTACT
>NW_006239485.1:264405-264744 GCF_000226075.1 Solanum tuberosum
AACAATCAATTAGTAAATTTATTAGAAAAACAAATAATAATACTAACGTATTTAAAATTTATTACCAACAAGGGTTGTGGTGGAGTGGTAAGTACTCTTACATCCTTAACCTAGAGGTCTCAGGTTCGATTCCCCTTGGGTATGGAATTGCCTTGAATGATATATTACCAACAAACAATCAATTAGTAAATTTATTAGAAAAACAAATAATAATACTAACGTATTTAAAATTTATTACCAACAAGGGTTGTGGTGGACTGGTAATTACTGCATCATCCTTAACCAAGAGGTCTCAGGTTCGATTCCCCTTGGGTACGGAGTCGCCTTGAATGATATATT
>NW_006239485.1:264879-274890 GCF_000226075.1 Solanum tuberosum
AAAAGTATTTAAAATTTATTGGTAAATTACCAACAAAAATTTACTATAATTATCAACGTATTACCAAGGGAATAGAATAATGAAGAAAAAAATTTACTAACTCCTTTTCAATTCCTTAGTAAAGGTACTAACGATATACTAACCAAAAATTAGTTGGTGAATTTACCAACGAAAATTTCAGGGTCATGTTTCAAAATTTTGTAACAACATCTTTGGGTGTTTACCAATTGATTTTTGGTTGGTAAGTTTACCAACAAATTAAAATCGGTTGGTAATATTTACCGACGAGCCTTTTAGCAACAGATTAATATAAGTTGGCATTTGGTTGGTAACTCAATTTGCCAACCAATTTGATCAATTTACCAACAAATTTTTTTGTTGGTAATTGGGGTTCCTTTTGTAGTGTTGTGTCAATAATTGTAATATATATACTATGCAATTATGTTTCAACCACTTCTAGAGAATATATACTTACTATTCTAAAAAGAAATGTTTGTAATGCAAAATCTAAGCTCATGCATGAGCTAGTTATTTAGATACTGTTGCAATATTATGAATCTGATAAGATTTTGGTATGTTCAGATATGTCAAAATACATGTATTTCGAGATCATGGATCAAAATTAGGTTTATTAATTTGTTCTAGATACATTGTATCCAAGTGAATTCGCATGTATCTGACTAGGATACATAGAAAAATCTTGTTCGCATTTGATCTCCCTTTTCGTTTTCCACTCTCCTATCTTGCTCGCATATCTAGTATGCCAGATACATGCGAATCACACTAGAATCATATATCTAGTGTGATTCGCATGTTTCTGAGATACATAGACAAATCTCACTCGCCTCCCTCATGTTCTCGCTCGCCTCCCTCTCCCTATTTCAATGAATCTAGTAGCAAAAAACATGTCTCTAGGTGTATTTGGCTAAGATAGAATGTAATTATTTCTAACTATAGGAAAAATAAGTAAATATAGTAGAAATGTTTATTTTATTAGATCATTTCTCCAAAATTTATTTGGGTTATAAGATAAAGTCATTTATCTAATTAAATACTAGAGGAAATGGCCCCGTGACACGGCCCAATGTTATAAAAAATTGAAATTGTTAATATATATCTTTGTTAAAACAACAAATATCAAGATAAATATGTATATTTATTTATTTTTCAAATAAAAATGAAGAACTGTTAATATCCTAACTAAAGTCTAAACTCTTAATTATTTAAGGAATATAGCAAGAGTAAGATATTTTTCAACCTTATCGTGGTGAAAGTTGAATTTATTATCCTTTTCATTTAATTTTATATGATATTGTTTTTTATATAAAATTATTGTATATGTTTTAATAATTTAAATTTAAATTTCAAAAACTTATCATTCAACTTTAAAGATTTTATTTTATCAAAATCTTGTACATAGAAACATATAGTCATGAACCCGACTTAATAAATATCTCTTTGAATTTCGTTTTACTTGGTCCATATTGACTTGACATAACTCATAAGAAAATATTTATTAGAAATTTATTTATCATATATTAATTTTATTAATTATGCATTGAAAGTTAAATTTGACTATTAGTATTTAATATAGTTACTTAATCATAAAGTCAATATTAAGAAAAAAATAATAAATTTCTCTTAATTTGGTAAAATAAAAATAAAATTTGGTATAAGAACAAAATTAAAAATATATAATATTTATTTAATTTTTATTAATATAAATTATCATTTTTTAAAATGACCTAATTATATTAAATTTCAGGAATACTAAATTTAACAGTGATAATAATCTGAATTTTCAAATGAAAGGTATAATGATGAAATTATTTACTTTTCATGTGATTCAAATGAGAAATTATATGGAAGACATTCAGAATAACCATTATCATTAGAACAAAAAAAAAAGAAAAAAGAGTTGAGCATCTTGTACATTTGTCGAAATAGAAAGTTCAATGGCCCTACAAATTTAATGCATTTCAATACTGGGTAAGGCATAATGTATAATTTAATTGAAAAGAGTGGTTTTTTTTTTAAAAAAAATTGTTAATACAGTCCACATGACAAAATAGAAATAACAATTTTTTCAAGCAAGCTGATATTAAAAAATATTTTAACAACTATAATACCCACAATCTTTTCATTTAATGATCAAAAACTGGCATGCTGAAACTATTAATTATATTTCAAAATTTTGAATTAACTATTAGTATTTCAGATAATTACTTGAAAATATATTTCTAATTTATCACAATAAGCAAGTGAAATAAAAGAAAATATTTTTAATATAAGAGCTAATAACATGTATTACTTTATTTATTTATTTATTCATTTTTACTTGTCATATTTGAATTTGGCACACCAATTTAGAAAATAATAATTGATATAACTATTTACCACACTATTTTTATTGATTGATCTTTAATAGTATTAGATCTAAAAAATAATTTGAGAAATAATAAGTAATTAATGCTGAAAGCAAAATATGGATTAAAAAATCATATTTCTTAATATGTGGAAATGAATAGATAAAAATAAAAAAATATTCTTAAATAACAGACAAATGAAAATTAAATAAGGAGAATAGTTATTTATGACAGTAAAAAGTACTAATAAGTACTTAATATTCAGCGGGACCCATGTCCTATGACATTAATGAAAAAACAAAAAAGTAGGACCCATCATATTCTTTGGCAGGCATGGTTTGTAAATAAATAGAAAATGATGGACTTTTTAAAAAGCTTTTGCTGAGGTCCAAATAACAAAGCAAGAAGTACAAATTTTCTAAGCAAGTTTATCTTGCAATTTTATTGTGTCCCTTCATATAAGCAAGAGGCAATGATCAAATTGCCCTTAAGCTTTTCTAAATATGGCAAAAAACAGTCATGTTGAAAGTTTGAAAACTCTCCCTTCTATATAATAGAAAAGTTATGAATTGTTATATCGGTTATAAAAGGTATTTTTAGATTAAAAACCAAAAAAAATATTTTTAATTTAATAAATAAATAAAATAAAATAATTTTTGAACCATTTATGATAGATTCAGTATAACATATTCGAAGCTATCAATGTCAGGATCCAAAGCAAGTAAAGAAATAGATTTACTGATTAACAAACAGATACAATAATAACTTTAAATTATTTCTTTGGGTTATGAAAGTCAAAGCAAGGCAAGATACGTTACTTCTCTGTCCAACAATACTATTTCATTATTGATTTGACATAGAAATTAAGTAGCAATAAATGATAGAGAAAATTTTATCAAATTACCCTTATTAAATATAAGTCATTTAAATATTGAAAAATGAATAGTATTTAATAGTAAGGTAAAATAGATACATATGATAAGTTATTTATTGATTATATAAACTGAACAAGCATTGTTGAATATCCAAAATAATAAAGTGGACAAGTAAAAATAGACGAAGAAAATATTTTATTCATATATTTGATCAAACAATAAATCTTTTGTCTACTCATTGATGTTTCCACAATCATGGATAACGAGGAGAGAATTGGAATAGCAATAAGATCTCTGTATAACGGAGAAGCGTTCCTTAACAAGATTTTTCTTGTATTTAAGATTTGAATTTGAAATTTTTTATTAAATTGTGGAAGAATTATATAGTCATTCTTCTTTAACACTTTTTATTTTTTAGTTTTCAAATTTAGTTTATGAAAACATGATTTAGTCTAGATTAGAAGGAGTTAAAATTTCAAATGGTCACTCAATTAATATTTATTTTCACAGAACACTTAACTTTCATTAATAACCTCAAAATCATTCAACCGTGAATTTTTCTCACAGAAAATCACTCAACTAATAGTTCTTTTCATTAGAAAGTCACTCAACTTTCTTTTACAACTTTAAAGTCACTCAACTATGAATATTTCATTTAGAAAGTCACCCAACCAATTTAAATATTTTTTTCATTAAATTTTGTTGAAATACAATTTTTATCTTCAACTATTATTTTATATAAAAAAAATTAATAAGATGCCCATTTAATTATTTTATGAAATTTTGTTGAAACACCATTTTTGTTTTAAACTATTTTTAAAAATAAATAAGAAGATGTGCATTAATTATTTTATTAAATTTTGTTGAAATACTATTTTGTTTTAAATTATTTTTTCAATAATAAATATTCGTTTAAATTATTATATTGAATTTTGTTGAAATAAATATTTTATGTAAAACTATTTTTTTTAAAGAAACAATAACTATTGTGATTCTAATACAAAAATAATAAGGTTTACACGGTAGCATTTGTTTTATTAATTATCTTACATTTAAATCCCATAATTAACATTTGAATAACAATCAAATAGCTTTCTTTCACCCAAATTTTCTATCCTCTCTTCATAGACTTAATTCTCTTTTGCAGATTATAGATTCACCTATAGAGCTTACAGTAGTTTAGTTTTCATTTCTAGTTCACTTTTTTCAATTGTAGTTCACTTTTCCATCATTAATTGAAATATAGAAAATTTATCCCAAGAAATTCATTGTGTTTAGCTTAAATTTGAGTTCATTAATTGTGTAATTCATAGTCAGGTCTTGACAATTGCCTAGCGTGCAACGAGTAACATCGACAAATTAAAAGGAGAAGCAAATATCGTTGCGGTGAGATACCTTGATCAGCCATAAATGTAATAGAAAAGTTTCAACAAATGGAGATTTATACATATATTTTCCTAATTATTATTGATGTATCTGACATATTATTGAGATACGATAATTTGTATCTAATTTTTATCAGTGTATCTAATTAAGTGTGTATGTATCTAATAAATATATTGGAGATTTACGCATTATTGAAGTTTTACACATGTATCTGATACAATTTGTTCTGTCATGTATCTGAGTCTTGTCATATGTATCTGACCTTCTATCATGTATCTTATACAACTGCTTGACTTGAACAAATTTGTGAGTACAGTAGCCAATAACATGCTCCAACTTAGTATCCAAAACGCATAATGCCTCTATACTACGATTCTTTGCAAGAACTACTGCAGATATATTCATGTTGTCACCTCCAACTTGAACAATGGATGTATCTAGCTAAATTAAAGATATTTCACCATCAATGTTGCATCCAAAATTTTGCTCTTTAGTTGTAATGCACAATGGATACAACCCTCAATTAGATTGACGTCTTTTCAATTCCATAAATGTAACGATTGGGTTCCGTTGTTATAGAAAAACCAATGGGGAAATTTTTTTAGGTTGGAAAACTTTTTCGTAGTAAATTGAAATTTCCCAACCTAATCCAGATTTGGACAAATCGGAGTCATTGAGGTGTGGGGAAATTTGGTAACAATCGGGTGATTTGATGATGATTTTGATTACATGAGTAGATAGCTAACACGTTAAGGAATCTGTACGATTTTACGGAATTGAATTTGGGTGAGTAGAACTCCCGAAACTGACTTTGGCGTGAACGAGTATTTCTAAGTGTTGTTGGTTGAGGGTGTGTTGTGAAATGAGAATTTTGGAATTCTTTAAATAACTCTCTATCTCGTGCAACCTGCTTTGGCGAGGCCGCTGTGGCGGGCCAGACGCGACTTAAAGTCGTAAATAAACCCCTAAACAATCTTGCACTTTTCGATTTTTAGAGCTAAGGAATGAACCCCAGGTGACTCCTACTCTTTTTCCACCATTCTTGAGGCTAAAGGTAGGATTTTAACTCCCTAAATCCATTTTTGATCCGTAGAACGTAATCGAATAGGTAAATATCGATGGGGGAGGGTTTTGATCAAGATTCTATGGTGAAAACAACCCTAAATTGGATATTGAGATCATGGGTTGATCTAGGGTTTGTTAGAATTGTTAGTAATCCGGGTAATTAGTGATTGTTTATTGATTCCTGTATTACACTGATTGTTTGTAGACCAAGAACGAGTGGAACGAATCTGGAAAGGGAAGGATAAAGTTTCTTAGGGTTTCAAGCTTGTTTCGAGGTAGGTGATGGTTATAATTCTATGATTGTGTGATGAATGTTTGTTCTTGCTTCATTATGATACATGTATGTATGCGAATGTTGCATTGTTGATCACACTTGTTGTAAATGAGATAGATGAATGACTATATGCCATGAATCACTTCTTGATTGTATGATTATTGAGAATGTACTTGTGATTGTGATTGTGGTGTGTTGATTGGATCGGATACCGCATTTCGGTATACTAATTGGGATCGATTACCACGTTTCGGCACAAGTATATATGGGATCGGTTTCCACGTTCCGGCATAACTATGGGATCGGGTACCCCGTTCCGGTATGCTAACAGTTTGGGTTTGGGTTCCATGAGATGAGTAATAACTTGTGGTAAATGTATATTGTTGAGCATGCTGATAATATTGTATATGTGTGATATATGCATGCGATTATATTGTTGTTTGACTTGCTTATGTTACACTTAGTGGGATAGCCGCATGATCCTACCAGTACATTGTGGTTGTAACTGATACTACACTTTCTCTTATTTTTGTTGAGTATATGGCATCTTCAGGAGGCTATTGACATACCTCATATGAAAGATTAGTGATCTTGTTTGAATTCAAGGGTGAGCCAATTCTTCCTGGCTGCCATGAGTTCTCCTTTCGTCTATGTCTATATTTCGGACTTAGACTTTTCTAGTTTGTTATAGTTCATTAGTTTGGGGTTGTAACCCTTCTTGTTTAGACTTATGGATCTTATTAAATGTTTTGGTATATTGACTTTCAGGTTCTAGGTATTAAATTCCGCATTTGTTTAGCTAATTAACTTGCTTACGTGACTTAATTGCCTTAGTTTTGGTTTAGTTGCTTAGTTTGGGTTATAGTATTGGTTCTCCCACTGGATGATTAGTGTGGGTGCCAATCACGACGGTCTGGGTCTTGACAAAGTTGGTATCAGAGCCTAGGTTCGTTGATCTCGATGTACCAAAATGAGTCTAGTAGAGTCTCATGGAACGGTACGAGGACGCCTTTACTTTTCTTCGAGATGCTATAGGACTTTAGGAAATCTCTATGTTTTCTCTTGTCTTCTTTCGTGCTTAACTTGATTCCAATTGGTATCTATCGATTCGAATTGGTATCTAACCTCTTTCACTCTTCTGTCCGCAGATGGTTAACACTAGATTCAACGACGTCAGGACTGTAGCTCCAGTCAATGCTCCGATTGAGGAATCTGTAGCGAGAGGCCGCGGTCGAGGCATGGGTAGATGAAGAGCTATGGGTAGAGGCCGTGGAAGAGTAACACATGTTGGGGATGGAGCTCTTGTTGAGAATTTTCTTATGAATGAGAACCCTCATGCGCATTATGAAGAGATAGAGAAGAATGTTGATGTTGAGGATGTTGAAGAGGTTGGACACGAGAAAGAGGTGCCGATTGGAACTACATGTGTTCCTCCCTTGGATCCAGTGTTAGCTCAACAGATTATGTCGTTCTTGAAGGGATTGGTTGGTCTAGGAGTGCTTCCTTCTGTTTAAGCAACTCAAGCTCCTGGTAATGAGCATGAAATATTAACTAAGTTTCTGAAGCTATAGCCTCATGTGTTTCTTGGTTCTGAGAATGAGGATGCTTATGAGTTCATCTTAGATTGCTATGAGAGGTTTCATAAGTTGGGAATTGTCCATCATCATGGGGTTGAGTTTGTGTCCTTTCAACTTCAAGGCGAGGCTAAGCAATGGTGTAGAGCTTATATGGAATGCAGATCTTCTACTTTACCTCCACTTACTTGGACCCAATTTCATGCTCTGTTTCTAGAGAAATATGTACCTAGGACTATGAGGGATCGCAAGAAGGATGAGTTCATGGCTTTGGAGCAATGTTGTATGACTGTGGCTGCTTGTGAGGCCAAGTTCCTACAAAGATATGCTACTCAATTGGTGACTACTGAGGAAGAGAGAATCTGGTTATTTAGTAGGGGACTGAATTCTGAGTTACAAATATCATCTGTCCATATGACTTTTACAGGGAGGAGCTTTAATGAGGTAACAGACTATGTTAAGAAAGTGGAGGGGGTAAGGTGAGACGGTCAAGCCAAGGCCATAATGGCAAAAAGGGCCAAGAACTCGGGTAACTTTAAAGGTTCTTACGCCAGAGGGTCCGGAAGGCCAACGCTTGCAGCCAAGCCAATTCAGTTCGCTATGCCCATCTCTACAGGTAATTACTCGAGAACTCCATCTCATAATTTTTTTCAGAATAGCGCACCTTCAGCGGGCAGCAGACCATCTTTTGATTGTACTTGTTACAACTGTGGAAAACCTGGGCATATGAGGAGAGACTGTCCACACCCACGTGTGTTTGAGTCTGCACAGCAGTAGACTAGAGCAGTGGTACTCGCGAAAAACGGTAATAATGGTCGAGGGCCTCCACAAAGTGGGCAAGGAGATAGGGGTGGGCATAAATACCAAAAAATCGGAACACTGAATCGGACCGAATTTTTTCAATCTTCGGTTTCGGTTTTTCAATTTTTCGATTCGGTATCGGTTCACATTTTTTGTTACTTCGATTTTTCGGTTCCGTTTTCGGTAACACAATTTTTGTATTTTGGTTTTTCGGTTTTACCGAAATTTATACATTACTATTTTAAATATTATTTAATTATTAATATTATATTATATATTTTCTAATTTCTAGTGACTATTGGTCAGCATCCCTTAGTTTTCATTTTTGACTTTGTCTTTTTACTTTTCATTCCAAATTTCAATACCCAGCCGCCACACCTTCTCTTCCAACTCCAAGTTGCAGGCGCAGCGTCCGTTTTAATTTTTTATTTCTCGTTCAATTTTTTTTTGTCTTTTTTACTTTTTTCATTCAAAATCTTAGGCTCCAGCAATTTGCAGCGTTCGTCCGTCGGCCAATGTTGTCTGCCTATCAGCAAACGACATCCACCTAACGCGATCTAACACCGGCGAACTACAGTACTACAACATTAAAAACCGAATTTAATAAACCAAACCGAACCGTATTACAAAAAATCGATTCGGTTCGGTGTTTGGTACAATAAAATAATAATCAAAAACCAAAAAAACTGAAGAAAAAAAAAACTAACCGAACCGAACCGAACCGAACTACCGAATGCCCACCCCTACGAGGGGATAATCAAGGAGGCCATGAAGATAGAGGAAATGGTAATGCAGGCACAAGTAACGTGCAACCAGGCAGGGAAGTTGTTCGTCAAGATGATAGGGCTCAATGTTACGCCTTTCCGGGCAAGAATAAAGCAAAGGCATCTGACATGGTGATCACAGGTACTATTCTTGTCTGTGACCAGATGGCTAATATGTTATTTGATCCATGTTCTACTTATTCTTATGTATCTGGCGATTTGCCTCAGAGTTTGATATGATTTGTGATGTACTTGATGCCCCTATCCATATTTCTACACCAGTTAGAGTGTCACTCCCCGAGCCTACACCCTAGACGTGGCCGGCACTCGAGAACCATTACTGGCCCCAAGAGAACCCTTGGCCTGACTTACTTACTCAACAGAAGACTTTACTCAAGATAAATACTTTTAAAATGAGTAAACAGAACTGCTCAAAATATAACTAGAATGTATTATAATAACATTCACTGCCAAAGTGGAAACTCATGTCTCAACTTAATTGAAAAGGAAAAGTAAAGACTCATGAACTAACATCACTAACTATGTCTATGAAGTCTCTAAACAACTGAGATGGATGTCGGGACAAGACCCACGACATCCTAATGAACAAAAATACTGAAAGCAATAAAAGGATCCTCCGGAAAGTTAGGAGGCTCACCAACTGACTCTGAGTGCTCAACTGGATCAACGAGGCGCTGGATGATGATCCTGATTACCTGTGTCTGCATCCTAATAAGATGCAGGCCAACTGGCATCAGTACATTGAATGTACGAGTATGCGAGTTGGAATGCTAAACATAACTTAAGCTTGAAAAGAATCTGAAAGAAACACTTACCTTGACTTTACTCAACTCCTGGATAAATTAACTCAATATAAAGCAATAAAACACATGCAATATATAGAAA
>NW_006239485.1:275087-282000 GCF_000226075.1 Solanum tuberosum
ACAACGTCTTGTCCACGCTGCCAGAACTGTCCTATACTTTGTCGTCATATAGAACGCTTAACTAAATGAATCCACTAGCGTATGCTAAAAGCATCTTAAGGAATCATCTAAAAAGTATGAGCCTTTACTACCCATGATGGCTACATGGTTTATGGAGACGTGAGTTATCTGAACTCAAACTCGTCCCCATATCAGTGCTCAATACTACTCCCAAAATATACTTAGCTCATATGTTTGTAAAAACAAAACTCTTTATTTGGTTTGAGATAATTACTCAAAAACTTAGCTTAAAAGCTCTTTTGAAAATCTCAGTTTCCTTTCTTGCTCAAATGTGAAAACATTTTAACTCTTGGGAATACTTAGTTCCCGAACAATCTTTGAAGAATGAACTTTACTCTTACTCTTTACTGAAAACTAGCTCAAAGGCTCTTTTGAAAATCAAGGTTTCCTTTCTTCTTTTAAAATGTGAAAAACATTTTACTCTTTTAGGAAAACATAGTCCCCGATATACTCTTTTGAAGAAATGCACTTCAAACTTTACTCTTTACTCAAACTCAAAACTCAAGTATTAACACAAAGTTAAAACATTTGTAAAAGACTTTTGGAAAACTTTATGAACTTCTTTTAACTTGACTCTTGACTTCTCTTGACTTGACTCTTAGCTTTCCTTGAATTGAATTATGGATTCAAGGATTGTGATTTGTGATAGGAAAGATCTCATGATGTTTAGGAATGATTTTAGATAGCTAAACATGAGAAATTATAAAAAAAATAATCATTGTCTGAGGATGGGTCCGCGACACGGAGAGGTATTTAAATTTTAGTTGCGAAAATAACTTTTGAGGCAGAACGGTCCGTGACCGCTCCGCTCCGCGAAGGAGGATTTTTCACATCCTTAGGTTTTAGTTGCGAAAATAACTTTTGGTACCCAAATTTGCCCGACTTGTTCCTTTTTCATTTTCCAGCCCCTATTCGCCTAAATTCGATTCTTTTTCTCCAATTCTCTTTAGATTCAGATACCCAACATATGTACACATAAGAGCTATTGTGATGATACAACGATCTTCCTCACGCTGCCAGCGCATCCTATACCCGGCCAAGGTATAGGACCTGAATTACTAAGTGGATCCACTAGTCTATGCGAAAAGGATTCATCTATAAAAGTATGACCCTTTTCTACCCATGATGCCTACATGGTTTAAGGGGGTTGATAGTTGTATGAACTCTTCCCCTTCGGTGCTCAATACTAGTCCCAAAAATATTATATTATATTAGCTCTTTGTGTTTAAAAACATCTTATTCTGTAATTTGATATTAGTGCTCAAAAACTTAGCTCAAAGGCTATCTTGGAAATCAAAGTTTCCCCTCTTGCTTCAATTAGAAAGCGATTATTTTTTTCTAAAAACTAGCGCGAAGGCTCTTTGGAAATCTCAGTTTCCGTTCTTATTTAAATGTGAAAACATTTTAAATCTCTTGGGAATACTTAGTCCCCATATACTTTTTGAAGAAAATTAATTAAAAAATAAGTTCGGCGGGGGGGTAATTGAACCTTAGTAAAGATTAGGTATGTCTCAGGGATTTTGGGCATAGGTTGGGGGTACTTATGCATTTTCCTTTCTTTTTTTTTAAATCAAAGATGGTATAGCATCCTAATCATGTCCCTTGAAACTTGTATAATTACATTTCTCAAGAAAAGTGACATAAATTTCATTTTTCATGTACTTGTATCAGTATAAATATTTGTATTTCTAGATATATGAAATCAAAATTAGATATATAATTTGTTCTAGATAAATTGTATCTTAGTAGATTCACATGTATCTAGTTAGAATACATAGACAAATCTCGCTCTCTCTCCCTTTTCTTTTTCCACTCTCCTATTTCTCTCGCCTCTCTCCCTATTTCAGTGTATTACATGTAACTAGGTGTATTTGACTTAAATCTGATATGAAATTATTACTTAGTAAGCTAAAATTTAATTATTTCAAACTATAGGGAGAATCTATATATCTATAATAAAGCTAGATATAGAATAGGTGAGGTGGCACCTCTTTATGGTCGTCATTCCATTTATCTCTTTTCTCCTCTCTTTTTTGACATTTTCTTCCCTATTTTTCTCATTTATATTCTATATAAAAAGACCTCAAAAATCACTTATTTAATTCTCTTAATCTCTTAACTATGTTTAGTATTCATTTTTCTTTCAAAGACCAATGAAATGTCACCTTCTAATTCCCTATTTAATCCACCATAAAGAAGTTAATAATGGAGAACTTATTGTGTATGATAATGGAGAACCTAAAAGACATTTGAAGAGATATATAAAATGTATAAAATTGTATAAGTTAATTTACTTCAAATCCTTCCCAATCATTTAGCCAAAACAATTTTATATTTGTCTTCTTCTTTTTTCATTTTTTGACCATTTTTCTTCATTTAATTATTTATTTTATTTTAAATATCTCACAAATTCTTTATATTCAATTACTCAACTTTTCACCTCTCACTGTATTATATCTTCTTTATTAGATATAATGTGCATACATTTATAACTCTCATAATTTTCAACTTTTCATATTCATAACCCTTAAATATTAAATATGAAAGTTAAGATACCTTATGGTATTCCTCCATTAATTTCTATATAAATTCATATTTTTTTGTTTCTTGAGATTCTATCCAAAGTTACCTTTCATTTTCACTATAGTATTGTTTTCATGTTTTTGTTTGACTTGAAAAAGAAGAAGAAAACTCTTCAATGTTTTTGTTTACAACTTTCTATGGTCTTCCGCGCTTTCTCTATATGTACTTGTGTAAGTTTATATCAATATCTTATTCAGTTTATCAAACACTTATTATTGAGTAAGACACTTTTTCTCACGTATAATTTACTTGACGAATATCAAATTTCGCGTGAGATAACAGATTTTTAGTGTATTATTTTTGTTGTTATTTTCATTCTTTATCGTGAAAACGTTTGAAGTAAATATTTGCAAAAGCACATTTGATGGATGACAATAGATTGTTGAAGATTTCAAACTTCGGTCAATTCGCGCAAATCAAACAGAGTTTCAATAAGGTATTTGACATTTAACCTACAATTCATTTGAGATGGTTGATCATTTGAAGCTACAGATTTTTGCACCTATTTAATTTCTTATATATCGAATCCTACGAAAATCTTATGATATACTTTTTACATAACTAGACAAATCCACTTAGAAACTATTTGAAATGACTTATTTTAAGTGTTTTAAAGACAAAATAGCTTTTAGGTTCTTTTATAGTGTTCGGGTAAAATAAAAAAATATATTACCCAAAAGTCAAAACAAGTCATAATTTAGAATTCTTAATTCGGAAAAGGGTCAAAATTACCCTTTCTTTATGCTTGGGATCAAAATTATCCTTGGCGTCTATGTTTTGGACCACAAATACCCTTAAAACGTTATCTTTGCCATATGTGCTGACATGGCAATCCACCTAGGCAGTTCAACATGGCAAAATCCCTTCCTCTCAATTATGTTGTTCTTCCTTGTTCATTTCTATCACAATTTTTTTTTAAAAATATATCAAAAATAGTTCTTTCATTGTTCTTGTTTGAGTTATTGTTCAGACTTTGAAATTTCAATTTCGAAGTGTGCTCAAGTTCGTTTGAGTTAGTAGTTGTGTTGAATGATCAAGTTCATTGTTTGGGTTTTGATGTCATCGAATTTGAGGCTGAAAATTTAATTCTCAAGGTTAAAAGATGTTGAAAAACTCTTGAAGTCATTCTTTTTGTGTTGAAACTCGAAAATAGCTACTCACTTGAAAGCTTGTTGGTGAGAAATTTCTAGCTTTTGTTGAGTTTTTTGAAGTGCAAAAATTTGAAGAGATTAAATTGAACACCAACTCAAACAAGGGCAATGGAGGAATTATATTTGATTTCTTTTTGTGATAGGGATGAACAAGGAAGAACAACATTATTGAGAAGAAGATATTTTTGCCATGTTGGACTATCTGGGTGGAATGTCATGTCAGCTCGAATGGCAAAGATAACGTTTTAAGGGTATTTATGGTCCAAAACATAGACGGTAAGGGTAGTTTTGATTCTAAACATAATTAAAGGGTATTATAGAAAATTAATAGAACAGTGAAAGCAAAATGTGGGAAATTTTCTGAGTGAGTTTCATTGAAATCAAATCAACTATTTAATCTAATACAAAAGGGTAGAACTGTAAAATAATTTAAAGAGCTAACAAACTTTGTCCACCTATACAAATTCTAGAAGAAGCATCTAAGAAAAGAATATTATGCTATGTATAAAAATAAATAGAAGCTGATGAAATGAAATGAGCTATAAGTGTGTGGGCTTTCTTGGTTGAGAATATTGATATGAATGTTGGGTCTTGAACATTGGGTCGAGTTTGACTTTAGGAACAGCTCCTGCGACCTGGTCCTCTTTATTCTTCAGATGAGATTTGAATTTAGGGACTGTGACCTAGTCCTGGTTCTCATTATCATTCTCAACATGTATATATGAGTTATTTCAAATAGTTTAAGGATAATTTTGACCATTTTACGTTCTTAATTTAATTGTTTGGCTTATAAGCCAAAAACTATACGCACATCTAAACATGCTCTTAGAAATATGAAAAATTATTTGTAGTAGATGAGCTACATATAATTTGAATACTTAAAAAATTACTTCAGTTGAATATTAAAATTCAAAGATATTTCTCTACATTTGATTCTTTGGAAAGGAAATAGTGATACACAATTTTTGTTCTGCAAAATAGTTTTTCTGTGATATAGAATAATCGTTTACCTTCGTTGCAAAAAAGCAAAAAGCTATTTTTGTTATATCTTATGCTTAAAATATATAAGATAAGTAATAAATGAGTAATTATGAAAGAATGATAAAATGATTTATGCTATAAAGATCAAAAAGTAATTCTTCTTTTGATTACTAATAAAAGCTTATAATTAGACCCTTGGTTTCTAAAAATAAAGTAATACAAAAAACATCGTTCACAAATAATAGGAACGTTTAAAATTATTAACGGCAATAATATTTTCATATAACAGATAACTATCAAAGTGTAAGAGAAAAATTAAGTAGATATTTAGAATATAATTATAAAGGAAAATGAATCGTTACATAAGTATATTTGGAATACCAATCACACTGATGAATAAAAAGTCAAGTAGGTATATTTAGAGACTTTGGACTACTTTAAATAAAGTAATGCAAAATATATTGTTCAAAAACGTTAATTATTAAAAATAATGTTTACCAGTTGAAGCATATTTAGAGACTTTTAATTTGAAATTTCTAAAATAAGCTAAACAGAAAATATGTCATATAATAAAATTAAACTACCAAAATTGGGGGAGAGGGGGTGGGGGGGGGATGCTTTTATTTAGATATACTTTTATTTATAAAAAAACATCATTTTGTGATTATTTTTTTAATTAACTAACCGCACATGCAAAGAGAAGATAACTAAAACAGAAATTGTAGAAACAATTATTTAATATCTCTCTTTGTCCAAATTGTTGTAAAACTAAAGCAAAATAAGACAAGAAATATAGAAGATGGAAAGCAATAGAAATAGGGAGACAAGAGATGAGAGCTTTTCTTATTATTCCAACTTTTCAAGTGTTCACCAAATCTTCAAGTAACTATAATATGAACCCTTATACCTCTATTTATAGTGTAACATAGAGGCATACAAAAAGTTGTTCATAAACATGACATTAATCATGAATATAATGGAGGAGGTTATGGAGGTGTAAGGTTACAAGAATAATGACTATAAAGGTGGAGGTTATGGAGGTTATGGTTATCTTCGTAATGGAGATGATGGGTGAGAATAACTTATTGGTGTAGTGGACATCCACATTATAATATTTTATAACACTCCCCCTTGGATGCCCATAGATAATATGTCTCATTAAAACCTTACTAGGAAAAAACCTTGTAGGAAAAAATCCTAGTGAAGGAAAAAGAGTACACATATCTTTTAATACGCTTTGAATGTTGCCTCGTTAAAAACTTTACCAAGAAAATCCAATTGGGATAAAACCATGGTTAAGGAAAAGAGTACAACGCATATTTGTCTCCCCCTGATAAAAACTTTACTTGATATCTCGGAAACGATGCATTCCAATCTTATATCACAACTTCTCAAATATTGATGTTGACAATCCTTAGTGAATAAGTTTACAAGATTATCACTTGAATGGGTCTTTGAACGTCTATCTCACCATTTTGTTGAAGATAATGTGTGAAAAAAGACTTTTGGTGAAATATACTTTGGCCGATCTCATTTAATTGGATCCTCCCTTCAATTGAGCTATATATCATTTTCGTATATGGTGGCTGGAATATCCTTTTCAAAAGAAAAATCACATATTTTCTGAATATGATAGATCATGATTCCAACCAAACACACTCCCGACTTACTTTATAGATCAATATTATTTCTGCATGATTTGAAGAAGTGGTTACTAATTATGTTTGATTCTTTGAATACCAAGATATTGTTGTGCCTCCATATGTAAATAAATAGTCCATTTGCGATAGAGCTTTATGCAGATCAAATAAATATTCTGCATCTACATAATCAAATCATTTTTGACTTGGAGATTGATCATTTCAATTTCATTGAAGCTCGTCTTTTCTTCTCAAAGAAAACCACACATCTTCTATGTGTTGAGTCACTTGCTTTGTTAGTTTGTTGTCGTAACTTGAATGATAATATGACAATCCCCTCACATAACTTTTTATATGTATATCAAATAATCTTCTAGCATTTGCATAACCAACAATCTGTAAGTGCACCAATTGCACTAATACATGACATTTTAAATCATTTTCATGAGATAAAAAAGATTTTTTCTCTGTGTTAAGCAGTCTCAAAACCATTGGGTA
>NW_006239485.1:282006-283069 GCF_000226075.1 Solanum tuberosum
AAAAGATTCTTTCTCTATGTTAAGCAGTCTCAAAACCATTGGGTACTTAATGTAATTGCTTTAAGACCTTTTAAATCCTTCAAAGATTTTCATATAACATTCATCGTCTAGTTAGACATAATAATCATTCATTATACATATTCAAGTATTTCATCTATTGCCAGACTGAAACAAGTCCCATTGCATCCACCACTGGAAAATATATCTCCATTTAATAATGTCAGGATTTTTGCGAAAACCCTTTATACCTCGAGGCACAGACCGTACTTTATATCTTACGGTTATACTTTCGCACAATGATTCATTTGTATCCCACTGACATATATTTTGATCTATGAACTACAAGTTCAAAAACATCACGTTTCTAAGTGAAACAAAATATACTTGAATAGTGCATTTTATTTGGCCAATCATTTATCTGTCCACACTATATGACAGTTTTGAATTTAAGATCCTCGTAATCATTTATAGCATTGCGTGCTACTTTATATCAAATATACCGTCGACGGTCATTTTGATTCAATTCCAATACGACATAACTTATCGAGATCTCTTCATTTTTCATCATTTTCAGGTACCTGAACCTTTGCCATGGTTTTATGAAGTGTTATGTCATAGTGCTCTTTCAAAGCACTTATCTCATTATCATGACCATTTTGATAATTTGCTCATCTCCTTCCTCAAGGAGTTTTACGTTTGGAATCAATTGGTCTATCACACTTCTGGCGTACCATAAACTCTGTCAATCAAGGACTATTTATTGGAGCATTTGCAGCTTAATTAAAATATTCGGTCAGCAAATACGTCTGACAAATTATTTGTAACATTTTGCAAATGAATTATCTCTTGAACTTCAAGTTCGCATTTTTTTAACGAGGATCTAGATAATTCACCCCATCTAATCATATCTCTCCCTAATGTTAGAAAATCTAACATTTACCCCCAACCTCACTTGGGGATCCATCTTTGTGCATGGTGGAGCAATAAAATCATACATGCACACATCAAATTTTTAGATAGAAATTATTTGGTTCCTGACCCTGAACCAATTGTGATGGGAGAA
>NW_006239485.1:283266-295266 GCF_000226075.1 Solanum tuberosum
AATTTTATAGTTTGGAACTGTGCTCTTAATTTAACAATTTGAGCAAACAACCTTACAAAAACCAATTTGTAAGTTGATACAAATGCACATGTGACCATACCATAGATGCATCTATTAAATCATAATAGTAAGCGGTCCACACGGCAGGTGAACGGGCCTATATTCACCTTTTTATATGTTCCAAATAATTTCAGGGGATATAATTCCAACCTTAGCTAGTACAATAATCATTTTATCATGAGAACAAGCAATACAAGAGAATTCTTGAAGAATATTTTATTTCTTCAAACATATAGTCACATAAATTCTCAATTGCTTTTGCATCACATTTGAATCGGAATGACCAACCGATTATGCCAACTGATATTTATTCTAGTTTACTTTTGCATGTGATTCCATCATCATGCCCATGTTTGTATACAACAAACAAGATGAACAAATAGGTAATCTTAAACATAAATATTTATAAACCACTTCGATTGTAGTAATTTGAAGATATTAAATCTTCCCATAGTTTGTAGTCTCAATATAATAATTTTTTTCTTTTGAATTCCTGTGAAACTTAAAAAGTTTCTTTTGAGACTTACTACGACCCCAATATTATGAACAATTTCATTCCTCCGGATAGTAACAAATTAGCCCTTTCGGAACACTCAATTAATTTTATGTACGTAATTTGAAGATATTAAATCTTCCCATAGTTTGTAGTCTCAATATAATAATTTTTTTCTTTTGAATTCCTGTGAAACTTAAAAAGTTTCTTTTGAGACTTACTACAACCTCAATATTATGAACAATTACTATTCCTCCGGATAGTAACAAATTAGCCCTTTCGGAACTCTCAATTAATTTTGTGTACTACCACAAATTTCACAACACCATTCTTATGGTGACCATCTCCTTCAAGGAGAAACTTATTATTGTCACGGTTAAAATCATTACACGCAAGACTTATTTCTTGACAACCAATGACAAATTTGTGTTGCCACACAATACTATATATTTTGGTCATGGCCACATCCTTTATAGGAAGGAATTATTTCTTTCTTTTGTCTGTCTATAATTTAACATACCACAATATTTGTGTAGTACTCAAAGTATATGACTAAATGATCATTTATGTCAAAATATTTCTTTTCAATCTCTCAAACCTCCTGTGGAGGTGAGATTTGACATTTATCCAACCATACATGAACATGTTCTTATCCATATGAATACAAGTCACATTTTCTTTAAGAAATATGACATAACTATTTGTACATGCTCCATAAGTTTTTACCAGAAACTCATTGACATGCTTCGACATTATCAAATTTATGTGACTCACCTCAACATCATTTTAAGAGGTCAAATGTACCAAATGTACTACCGCTTTGTATTCATTTATTTTGATGGAGGATTTACAAAACTTTTCAAATCGGGTTGCACCAACAACAATGTGCCCAATAACTTTTCATACTACTTTGATGGATAAAAATTGCTTTCGCATTTGAAGGATCATCTTAAGAAACAATGTGCCCAATAACCTTTCATACTACTTTGATGGACAAAATTACCTTCACATTTGAAGGACTATCTTAAGAACCCATAATGTTCATCCTTTTAATTACTACAGTGATGACCAATAACATATTACCACACTCATATTCATACATTCAACCACTTGTCATTTCTTATAACCAGTGCTACCACATTCACATAAGAGAATGAAGCAAATTAATTGGGCAAATTTCATGACTTTCAGTCAAAAGTATACAACTTTATGTTAGTCATCATCATATCATTATAGTGCATTAGGACTTAAACTCAATGTCTTACCCATATAAAGACGTCTTTGGTCATAAATCAATTGGACTTGAACCCAACTTCTTATTATCATGGTGCATCAAGACTTTAACTCGATGTCTTATCCACTTGGTGCGGTGAAACTTGAATTCACCGTCTTACCCTCAATCAATGTCTTAATAAGCCAAATATAATAGGACTCACCATTGAGCCTTAAAAAAATATTGTCACTTTGTGAATAACATGCACAAATTAATATAGAACAAAAGAAACACAATAAAAATATTATCAACAAAGTATGTATTAATATCTTAAACTTGTCAAAACAGAGCGTTACATATATTATTATCAATAATTATGCTAGTGATTTACCGTTATAAATCAAAGAATTAATTGGACACTAAGAAAATAATAATTTCAATTTCACTAAAATAAAACTGCTCACTATCACCACCCTTTTTTCAATTTCCATGTGAACTCAAAATATTTCACACACAAAACAAAATAAATTAAAAGCGTATGTAATAACCAAAACAGTGAGCATAATCATAAATAAAATATAAAGTAAGTTTCACATACAAAAGAAAGTATATATAGTCATAGGTGAAAAGAAATGTGCAGTAACAATTATATTAATCATTCACCTTGTTCACAAGTAGAATATAAAATAGATTCCACAATAATTTATCATGTTTCCGAGAGAAAAATAAACACAATTATTTTACCTTCTTTTATTTACTTTGCTTCAATCCTGCAATGGTAGAACATTCGTGTTGATTACGTGTTGTAAAACTAAAGCAAAATAAGACAAGAAATATAGAAGATGAAAGCAGTAGAAATAGGAAGACAAGAGATCAAAGCTTTTCTTATTATTCCAACTCTTCAAGTGTTCACCAAATCTTCAAGTAACTACAATATGAACCCTTATACCTCTATTTATAGTGTAACATAGAGACATACAAAAGGTTAGTCATAAACATGACATTAACATGAATATAATGGAGGAGGTTATGGAAGTGAAAGGTTACAAGAATAATGGTTATAAAGATGGAGGTTATGGAGGTTATGGTTATCTTCATAATGGAGGAAAGTAATGTAGATGATGGATGAAAATAACTTCTTGGTGTAGTGGACATCCACACTATAATATTTTATAACACAAATACTCTATTTATCCTTTTTTTTTCTTCTCATTTTATCAATCTATTTTGTTTTATTTAATTCTTTTCATAAACTCACACATCTTCATCTTCTTAACATCTATTCTTAATTAATATTGGTAATATCTATAACTCCCAAGTTTAATACATTCATAACCCCCAATTACTTAATGTTCAAGTTTATGACATCTTAAAATCACATTAAAATAATATTTCTATCCAAAAATATTTGTTTTGAGCTTCATTATCCTCTACATTAATTTGTAGTGCAATAGCTACCAACAAAGACTACTTCGTGTAATTAATGATATTTCTAAGGACGATAAGAAGTAAGATACATAAAATAGTAAAACTATTAATAAAAGTTAGCATAAAAAATAATTCACGAAAAATATTTTAAAAATGCATTAGTGGATGCATTTATCGGCAGAAGATAATCGAAATTATTATTAAGTTATTTCTAGATTTGTAATAGAAAACATGAATTACAAAAGGGAAAAATGACAAATATACTCTTGAACTATCATAAATGGTATACAGATACCCTCCATCATACTTTTGGGACATTGGTGCCCCTGCCGTCCAAAAGCTAGAGCATATATACCCTTTATACTAACGGAAATATACGTGTCACAATCTTATCCACCGACCCGACAATTATTAAATATCGAATCGACGGATAAGATTGTGTCAGATGTCCCTATTTAGTCTTCTATTAGAGTGAAGGGCATATATGCTCTAGTTTTTGGACGGCTGGTGCACCAATGTCCCTAAAGTATGATGGAGGGTATTTGCATACCATTTACGATAGTTCGGGGATATATCACCTAGGAGTACATGTACAACTATCCTTTTTTGTACACGAACGTCTATGCATGAATTCTACCGTCAATTACCAATATACTGCACAGTAAATCACGTATTTACAACTACTCAATTGATAAACCTAGCCTACCTGAGCGCTAAGAAGTCGCAGAGGGATTGCAGCTCCAATCCTGGCTTCCAGACGACAAGACGGTGGACTTTTTACTGGAAATCCGCAAGCTATCGACATCCTTACGCTAAAAATCTCTTTCTCCTTCCTTCCCAAGCTTAGAGCATCCTTTTGAGGTTTTCTGGGGTGATCCTCGCCTCTTTTTGGTGTTTTGGGAAAATGAGAAAATAAAGCTTCGCGCCATTTGAATTCTGGTCCCGTCCATCCCACTCTGGCGTGCACTATCCCGTTGGAGCGCCGCCGCCCTAGTGGCATCTGGCCTGCTCTGGTGGGATGATGGGCCCAGTTTTCCCTGGCGTTATTCCTTTCCTAAATAACGAGGGTTCGGATCGTTATAGCGCATCAGTTCACTAGTTAAAAAATATGATAGAAATATTTGGTTTATTAGATAGTTTCTCCAAAATTTATTTAGGCTAATAAGATAAAAGTCATTTATCTAATTAAATAAGTTGTGAATTGTTATATCTGTTATAAAAGGTATTTTTAGATTAAAAAATCCGTAATTTCTTTTTAATTTAATAAATAAATAAAATAAAATATTTTTGAACTATTTATGGTATATTCAGTATGACATCTTCTAAGCTATCAACATCAGGATCCAAAGAAAACAAAGAAATAGATTTGTCTGATTAACAAACAGATACAATAATAAATTTAAATATTTTATTTGGGTTATGAAAGTCAGAGAAAAAACAGATCAAGCAAGATATGTTACTTTGTTCATTTCTTTGATCAAGCAATAATTTTTTTGTCTACTCATTGATGTTTCCACTTTAATCATGGATAACGAGGAGAGAATTGGAAAAGCAATATAAGATTCCTGTATAATGGAGAAGCGTTCCTTAATAAGATTTATTTTTATATTTAAGATTTGAATTTGAAATTTTTGATAAATTGTCAAAGAATTATAGTATTTAGGTATAATTGTTATAAAATAATTACTTAACAAACTTAAGATTAACACACTTAAAAAGGAGAACAACTGAGAGAGTAATGTCTTTCTATTTATATCTCTTCATTTGTAAATGTAGTAGCTATTTATAGTAGTAAGCTAAAGTAAAATGTATAACTTGGCTACTAATTGCCAAGTGTTGGTAGTTTCCCAAAAGATGGTTTCCACATGGCATGCATATTTGCCTTACACCATGATAAGTGATGAAAGTCACTAAATTGGTAGTCTCCAAGTGGCATCCTTCATTTTCTTACAACACTCCCCTTGGATGTTAATGTAAAAGAAAATAAATATACATAGACATTCATAATACGCATTACTTGTTGCCTCATTAAAAACCTTTCTAGGAAAACCCAGTGGGACAAAACCTAGACTTAGGGAAAAAGAGTACAACGCGTATTTTACTTACCCTGATAAAAACCACGATTCAGATGGTTAAGTTTTCGCATTTCAATCTTGCGAACCATATTTTCAAGAGTTGAGGCTGGTAAAGATTTGTGAATAAGTCTGTTGGATTCAATGATTCGTCTCATCATTATTGATCCAGGATGACCTATTCGGTCATGCCAAAGCACAAAAGTTTTTAAGTCAGTAAACTTCTGGTTTACGATAGAATGTGCTTCAACTGTACTTATTTTTGCATAATATAAGCCAGAAGATAAAGTTGATAATTTCTCCAACACATATTTCTGGTCTGAGACAATCTTGGTAATACCAAGGTATTCAACATTCATTTCATTTATTGTCTCAACATGATATCCATTTCGGCGAATATCTTTAAAACTTAACAAGTTTCTTGGGGATTTAGAAGAGAACAATGCATCTTCTATAACAAGTATTGTCCCCTTAGGCAGAAATATAGTAGCTCTTCCGGAGCCTAAGTTTTGTCCCCTTAGGCAGAAATATAGTAGCTCTTCCGGAGCCTTCTTTTAAGTTCGAATTACCAGAAATTGTAGTAATATTTGCTTTTCTTCTAAGCAAGTAAGAGAAGTATTTCTCATCTTTGAATATGGCGTGCGTTGTTCCACTATCAATTACACAAATATCTTCATGATTGATCATTGATCCAAACGAAATTTGGGGCATATCCCTATCTTCCTTTTTACCTATTTAAAGTAGCTCAAGTTGGCAGAGTCTCGTGTTGATAACATGTTATAAAATAATTACTTAACAAACTTAAGATTAACACACTTAAAAAGGAGAACAACGGAGAGAGTAATGTCTTTCAATCTATATCTCTTCATTTGTAAATGTAGTAGCTATTTATAGTAGTAAGCTAAAGTACAAATGTATAACTTGGCTACTAATTGCCAAGTGTTGGTAGTTTCCCAAAAGATGGTTTCCACATGGCATGCATATTTGCCTTACACCATGATAAGTGATGAAAGTCATTAAATTGATAGTCTCCAAGTGGCATCCTTCATTTTCTTACAACAATAATAATGTAATGATGATTAGTTGAATTCTCCTTCATGAAAAAATTGCAGAAAGTATATAGGTTAAATATAGTAGTTGATTATAAATCAAGTCTTGAACACCCTCGTTCTAATTCATTTTAAAAAAAGAAAAGTAGTATTGTGTTTAAGGGACTTAAATATTAGCTATTGCTATTACTAGCTTATCATTTTTTGACTAGTAAATTTGATCGTGATTCATACACGCAGCTATTTTATAAAAAAATATTAAAAATTTATAAGTTCTCTCTTAGTCATCAAACAATATATATATTTTCTCTTCAGTTTATATTAAGTAAATTGTTGAGGTATAATATTTTTTTTAAAAAAATATTCTAGGATACAAATAAAAGGCTTTTTTTCTAATTTCTATTACTATCTTTTTTATTATTTCTAAACTATTCTCCTAGAAAATATAAAATAGTTATTAACATCATTCAATGAAAGATAAATATAAAAAAAAATCTTAGCAATGCTTTGAACTTTGAACAATTCACTTGTTTGGACTATGAAAAAGATTCCAATATGGACTAGAGGGAGTACTATATTATCTTTGTTTCTAAAATAAGTATTATTTTGGTGAATAAAATAGAACGTTTCAAAATAAGTGTTATTTTAGAAATTTAGGACAAAAAAGTAGTAATTGTTTCCATTATACTTTTATGTTAAGGAACTACTTCGAGAAAATGGGCAAATGACCCCCCAATCTATTACCGAATTTTCAACTACACACTTATACTTCAGGGGGGTACTATTACCCCCTGAGCTATTTTAAAGTGGAATTATTTTCCCCCTAAAATGTCATTATCAGGCATGTGTCTTGTGGTGAAATACACGCACTTGACACGTGTATTTCACCATTTAATAATTTCTTTTTTAAAAGAAGTTCCCCTCCTTCCTCTTCCTTTCTTCCCTAATCATTTCTTCAACTCTAACTATAATAAACACCATTTTTTACCTCAATAAATTTCTATATCTCTAACAATTTGTAAAAACGAAAATTTAAGTCACTTTTTTATCTACTCTGAATCTATAGAGCCTAGAAGATAGCGGTCCTAATCAAATCTTTCATTCAACCAATTCAACAATTTTTCTAGATTTTTTACATTTCATTCGATTTTTCTTCCTTAGACAATTTCAGATACACATTAAATGGGTCATGAACATTCAAGATCAAATTTAGCCCAAGATTTCGTCGACAACTCAAAATCATCGCGGATGAGAAGACCAATTTGAGACCAATTTGTGACAGCAATTTGAGAAACGTCTCTCTCTTTCTCATTCTTTATTCTTTCTCCCTCTAAAATTTTCATGATTAATTTATAATTTGAGTTTTTGATTTTGATCCGTCATGGGTTTTAGTTCCTTTTAATAAGTTTGAAAATATTTTTCAAAATATACAATTTCTTCACTTTGATTTTGTTACTCTTGAATCCATGACTTGAAAAAAAAATTATGGGTATGTTTTTTTAAAAAACTATACTTAATTTGTTTGATATGATCTAAATAAGTCTATTGAAAAATTATTTATTCATAAAATGCAGTAGTTGTTGATAATTTTTATACCAAACATCCATTAAAAAAGCTTCAACAATGATAATGGTGAAAAATGTATAGTTGTATAGATAAATAAGAAGAAAGAAAGAGAAAGAAAAAAGAAAATAAAAAAAATGGAAATTAAAAAAATAAACAACTTACTCTCTCAAAGAGAGTGAAATACACTCTTCATGCCAACTCAGCACTTAAGGGGTTATTTATTTCATTTTAAAGTATTTCAAGGGGGTAATAGGACTCCCGTGAAAGATAGGTGTGTAGTTGGAAATCCGGTAATAGGCTGGGAGGTCATTTGGCCATTTTCTCGAACTACTTCTTAACAATGTTCAATTCTAAATAAATACCAAATAAATATGTATAAATTATACTCCCTTTATTAATTTTAGTTTGTTTGTCTTTTTTTTTTATTTAGTTCGTTCTAAAAATGAATGTAATTTAATTAGCGTATAATTTTTTCGAAATTATGGGATCCGTTTTAGCTATGACTTTTAGTTTTAATTTCATATTCTTTAGTTATAGCTTTATTTTTTTGAATGTCGGTAATATTTGTTTATATCTTGTAACTACTTTGAGTAAAAATCAACAATCGATGACGAAAAATACCTTAATTATGGACATCTTAATGGACATCTTCAAATTAATTTTGCGCAAACAAAAAATAATTAACGACTTAAAATATCTAAAAATTATATTAAAATTTAATTAACTTTCTAGATTCTATCTATATCACATATATTAAAATAAAACAATTATAGATATTGGGCCCGTGCTAGCCCGAACACCTGTGTTTAGTATGAATTAGTAAGAGATCAGTCTTAGCTTGCCTTAGATTCATGCATTGAATATACTAAAAAACTAAAAATCTTCCTTTTTTGTGCATTGTTTTTAAAATAAAACCCAAATGCCAAGTGATTTAGTCCGTTTATTGAGTTCGTAAAAATTTTGCAATTTGCATTGCTGAAGATATGATGAACAACAGAGAGTAAAACGCCAGGGAAATGATGAACAATACAGGGCAAATTCGTAAAGAAATTTATTGTTTTCAACTCGCCCCGCCTCACATATATCTCGTCCCGCCCAGCCCGCCCCACATAAATTTATTGTTTAATTAAGGAATTAAGATACAACATTTAATTCAAATCAATTAAGTCACATATCTCGTCCTTATGTGTATCTAACAGCTTGTGATACATGTTTTCGATAGCCGAAAATGATATAAAAAGTAATATTGAAAACTATCTGAATTCCTAGTAATTAGGATCCAAAGTAGTGAAATTTATGTAGTTCACCCTTTTATTTCTTGTCAGATCGATTTAAATTTTAATTTCATTTGCCTTTTTTACATTTCTAATTATCTATTAGTTGGAACTTGGAATTACATTAGCTTTTTATTTCAAAATCTCAAATAGTTAAACCCCGTTAAATACTGAAAATTCTAATCCCCTAGTATTCTTAAATGATTAATTTTTAATTTTTTTTAAAAATGTGCATATTTTTGGGGATTTGAGATGTAAATGAGAAGATATCTTTTCATTGTTTATAAATTATCCCCTCCATTCACTTTCACTTGTCACTTATTCCTAAAATAGTTTTTCATTTTATTTTATCATTTTTGACATATCAAGAAAAGACACAAGTTTTACCCTCAACATTAAATACTTATTTTTCAAATCATTTTCCAAGACCTAATATTAAACATCATTTAATAGAGATAGTTTGATAAAATACCTATATCAATAATTGTTTTCTTAATAAGAGTGTCAAGTCAAATAGTGATAAATAAAAATGAATGGAGAGAGTAATAAGAGAGTCTTGCCTCAGATTCATAAATTGAATATACTAAAAATCCAAAATTCTTCTTTTCTTTTTTGTGCATTTTTTTCAAATTAAATCTAACTATCTAAGTGTCAGGTGATTTATTCCGTTTATTAAGTTAGCCGAAGTTTTGTAATTTGGATTTCCACTATTAAAAAATGATTTTCCATGTATAAAAGCTCAAAATCAAATGAGCTTTTTAAAAAAATTCATGTATATACTTGATCCTTTTAAATAATTAGCACTATATATATAAATTAGGAGGCAAAGAGCAATATAGTTGACAACATATCACTTACATGAGAAAGACACAACAAACATAAAAAAAAAGTACACAACCAACAAGGATTGTTTTTTTACCATACTTTCAAACAACAAACAAAGCAAAGTTTATTTATGTAAAGCTCACATGCTTATATATGATCCCATCATAAGTTGCTTGGACTATTCAAAATGTTGCCACATTTGTATCAGATCCTTCAAAAATGTACTATTATTAAAGGATTCGATATGCACCTAATGACATTTTTGAAGAGTCCGAGCAACATAGATCTTATCAATTCATCATTTGGCATGGTGATCATCAATACCTTTTGTCATACCAACAACCAAGTCCAACAAACTTATAAGTTCAGGGACATTCTCATTTGGCCTTTCATACTTCAATGTCCAGCTTACCAAATCGATTTCATCTTTTGTTTCGATATGAAGAGTTGCTTTAATACTATCATAATTATATGTTATATCTCCTTCAAATTCTTTAAGTATGAGCATCTTATTTTCATGATCTACAGCTTCAAGTATTTGTTTAGAGATCTTCTTTTCCCCATCTGGTTACAAAAAAAAGAGTTGGAAATGAGAAACAACATAGAGTTGACATGTTAAAAAACCATCTAAAGAGCTTTATCTCAATCATAATTGCTAAAAATTCTAGTAAAAAGGCAGGTTAAATGCATTCCCCTACCAGTTGAATTTGGATGAGGAGCCGGATGACATTTTAGTCAATACTAAAAGCGTAAATAAGTTAGGAGCAAAGAGTGTTCGAGAAGGTTCAATTGGCCGAAATGAATTTATAGATTTGCAGATTTATCGACATTAAATTCGTAAAAAGAACCAAAATTTTCAAGTAGGATGTGGATGATAAATCTTTGTAAACGCATTACATGCACTTTTATAGACTTAACCCGCTACTCCGTTTTGATAGTAATTTCTTATCTATATTTTGTGTTCGATATGAAAGTAAAATAATATTATTTTAAAAACATTTGTATATATCTAAAACAAAATTATGAGGATGGAATGAGTAGGGGAGGGGAGGGCAAGGGTGGGGTGGGGTGGGGCTAATTAGGACATTTTTAAATATTTAGCTTACCAAGGGTATAGGTCCAACAAATTTTGGATCCAATTGTTCCAATGTCACCTTCAAGAAGATCAAAACCTTGTACATGCAAAGGGGACATAGTAGAGACATGGTGTGGTTTATTTGTAAAAACATCACGAAACATCATGCAAAGGGACATAGCATTTCATATACATGTGAATCACACTAGAATCATATATCTAGTGTGATTCGCATGTGTTTGGGATACACAAACAAATCTCATCCACCTCCCTTCTGTTCTCGCTCGACTCTCTCCCTATTTCCTTGAATCTGATAGCAAAAAACATGTATCTAGATGTATCTATGTAACGACCCAAATTCACAAGTCGTGATGGCACCTATATATGTTCCCAACCAATAGGTAAGCCAACCCAACATATTTACCAATTATGATTAACTAATGAGGTAAAAAGGTAAACAACGAGTAAAAAATTCAAACACTAAGTTCTTTATAAATATGAAATGCGGAAAGCTAAAATACTACCCAAGAATTGGTGTCATAGGTACAAGAGCCTCTAAATATGATGCAAGTCTAAAACTAAATGACAAATCCAACATAAGGGATATTCTGTCTGAATACTAAAATAACAGAATAAATAAAAGGTAGAAGGAGGTGTGGGCCACGGAACAGCCAAGCAGCTCACCACAACTCCAAGATACTCCAAGCTCGGACTCAAAAAGCTCCACGAGATGTGCTCGTACTCGGAATCGAATCTGCACCACAAAAGAGTGCAACAAGTGTAGTATGAGTACGAAACCACGTGTACCCAGTATATCTCATAGACCGACAACGAAGAAGTAGTGACAGGAGTTTAAATAATACAAAAATAAGTCGTTTACTTATACAAGTCTATAGTACGCTTACCAGTCGAGTTTCATCAAAATAAGGATAATCAAACTTCACA
>NW_006239485.1:295359-297355 GCF_000226075.1 Solanum tuberosum
ATGCAATGCAATATGACACCATGAAATGATATGCCTCAGAATGCCAAGTACTCTCTCAACCGTATATACATAATACTCCTCAGAATATACATCGAGAGTTCATGACCCATGGGGGACTCGCGAGGTCCATATACCGACACGGATGATCTCCACGAGACTGCGCGGACAATCTCAACGCACTATCATAAAATCAAAATAATTTCCGCACAGACGATCTCCACGTGCCCAAAATATAATCTTAACATCTCACCACCCCCAGCACGGACGATCTCAACGTGCCCAACTTATACTCAATCTCATGTCAATGCATGTGCACAATATAATCTCAAATAAGGGGATGATAATGTATCTCAATCAATCAAATATCAACATAATACATAACCACCTCAACCATCATAAGTATACGGGTTCAAATAAGAACACAATCACACAAAATAATCAGTCGATAATATATCAGCTAATGCCCATATGCTTTGGCATTCTCGGATTTAAATCTGCATTCTACAGTAATAAAGTTTTCCCTCTTCATACGACACCACCAATAATGCTGCTTCAAGTCACGATACATCTTAGTAGCCCTCGGATGAATAGAGTACCTCGAACTATGGGCCTCCTCCATGATCAGTCTAGTTAAATCACCCGTCCGAGGAACACAAATACGACCTTTTATCCTCAAAACTCCCTCACTATCAAGAATTGCATCTTTTGCTTCTCCTTTTGACACCTTGTCTCGAATCTTACATAAATCAACATCATTAAACTGTTGAGTCTGAATCTGCTCCAACAAGGATGACCTAGCCTCTATATAAGCCAAAACCTTACCAGATTCTGAAATGTCAAGCCTTACAAAGCTATTGGCCAAGGATTGGACATCCCTAGCTAAAGGACGCTCGCCAACCTGTAACATGGCTAAACTACCCATATTTACCGCCTTTCGACTCAAGGCATCTGCTACCACATTTGCCTTGCCTGGATGATAAAGAACAGTCATGCCATAGTCTTTGAGCAACTCCAACCATCTCCGCTTCCTCAAATTGAGATCCCTCTGATCGAATATATACTGGAGACTACTATGATCCGTAAACACCTCACAATGCACACCATAAAGATAATGCCTCCAAATTTTCAACGCAAACACAACAGCCGCCAACTCCAAATCATGAATAGGATAGTTCTTCTCATGAACCTTCAACTGCCTCGAAGCATAAGCTATCACCTTCCCCTTCTGCATCAATACACAACCAAGACCGATTCGAGAACCATCACAATATACAACAAAACCCTCTCCCTCCACGGGTAGGGTGAAAATCGGAGCAGTAGTCAATAAAGTTTTGAGCTTTTGTAAACTCACCTCACATTCATCAGACCACTGGAAAACCACTTCTTTTTGGGTCAATCTAGTTAATGGAGATGCAATGGATGAGAACCCCTCTACAAACCGTCGATAATAACCTGCAAGGCCTAAGAAACTCCGAATCTCAGTAACTGAAGCAGGTCTGACCCAATCTCGAACTGCCTCAATCTTCTTAGGATCCACCATAATACCTTCCTTGGATACTACATGTCCCAAGAATGCTATTGAACTAAACCAAAACTCACACTTTGAAAACTTTGCATAGAGCTTCTTCTCTTTCAGAACCCCAAGCACAATCCTCAAATGATGCTCATGTTTCTCCTTACTACGGGAGTATATCAATATATCTTCTATGAAGACAAGAACAAAGGAATCCAAGTATGGTCTGAACACTCCGTTCATCAAGTCTATAAAAGCTGCTGGGGCATTGGTCAATCCGAAAGCCATCACCAAAAATTTGTAATGGCCATAACGTGTTCGAAAAGCTGTCTTAGGGATATCCTCCACCCTAACCTTCAACTGATGGTATCCGGATCTCAAGTCAATCTTGGAGAAAATAGAAGCACCCTGCAACTGATCAAATAAATCATCAATACGAGGTATCGGGTACTTATTTCTGATGGTTACCTTGTTCAACTGCCG
>NW_006239486.1:0-5190 GCF_000226075.1 Solanum tuberosum
TACGGTGCTCCCATAAATGCTCCATTAATGCATTACGCAGCTCAAAAAGAGCTTTTTTGTCCTTTATTTTTTTATATCAAGTTAGAAATTGTTGAAATTGATAATTTTTCTGAATGTTAATTGTAGTTATATCCAATTATAATTTATAGTAGAATTAACATAAATTTAATTTTTAAAAAAAGTCATATATAGAAAAGTTAATTTACAAAAAAGCTAAATTTTATATCTAAAATTAATATTATAAAAATATTACATAAAAAATAATTAAATATACAAGAGATTTAATTAAAACATACAATTTATATAATGTTTAATTAAAAGTTTATATAATGAACTAATATTAAAAAATTCAAAAAGTGAATTGGTGTGATGAATAGTGTTACACCAAATTTGGTGTTAGGTTGGAAATGGTCTAAGTAGTATTTAATGACTTGATTGATTGACTTACCGGACTTGATGAAGACTTACTTGCCATTGTTCTTTTAGGATTTAATGACTTAATTGGTTTGGCACCAGTAGGGAAGACCTAATAACAATATAATGTCTGGAAAATTTTTATTATGGTAGAGGCCCAACCAACCAAAGTTGGAAGAGGCTCCACCCATTTTTTGACATGTGGATCGTGGGGCCCAAAAGGAGAGAGAATGTAAAGTTTGAGTGGGAATTGCAAGATAATTGTGGGGTCTATGTCAACTTCAATTAAATAAATTAAAATATTATATTGAAAGTGGAAAAGTGCAAGGGAATAAAAAGTCATATTATTAGTTGATCAATATTTTATTTTCTATTTTATATCCACATTTATTTAACGTGTTGAATTGAATATCTATTGAAAATATTATTCTTTTATTGATATTTGTTTACACTCTATTTTTTTAAACTCGTGTTACTTTTAAAAATAGTTCTATATTACAAGATAAGATAAGATTTGTGTATTTTTTTATTGTCTTCAAACTAATTTACTATTAACGTCAAATACCAAATTGAAGACATGCATAATTCTAATCACATGTACCTCTTACAATCCTCATCTTCATGTACCTCTCAGAAACCCCATTAGCAGAACAAAGACAGCAGTGTGTTCCTTCTAGTTGTGGGCATATTCATAACATCAGTTATCCCTTTCGATTGAAAAGTGATCCAAAGCACTGTGGCCTTAAAAATTATGAATTGAGCTGTGAAGGAGATCACACCATATTAACAATACCTCCACATTATTGGTATGGATCACTGAACTACTATGTTCAAGCCATCAATTACGATAACTCCACTATCCGTCTTGTAGATCCTGGTATAAGAGAACAAGTTATTTGCTCTCTTCCTCAGAATTTGATTACGATTGAAAGTATCCCTCTTGGTTTTGCTTCTTATATATATAAAATGCCTCATTATGTTGATTTAACAGTACCAATCACTCTCTTCAGCTGTCCATTTGCCATAAATTCTCCAGTCTTTGTGGAAATCACTAATTGTCTCAACAGGAGTTATGCTTCCAATGTTTCTTCTGATTCATTTAAGGGACACACATATGCAACCATGGCTGAATTATCACCATCCGATTTGAAAGTCGGGTGTAGTGTAGACCTCATGTCAATGACTTCATGGCGTATTCAGGATGCAAATGCTAACATTTCTATTTTAAGTTTGCATAATGCTTTGGCATATGGATTTGAGATGTCATGGTTTGCAAACGTTTATTGCGGCAAGTGCCCCGAGCATTATAGATGTGTAGGTGAAAATTCAACTGATGTTCGTTGTGTGGATAACAACTGCAAAGTTCACAATTTTAGATTCTTCAAAGCGTCCTGTTGTAAGAACATTCCCAATGTCATACTTAGAATATAAGACATGACTGTTAGCAGTTATTCTGTGTAAATCTTAACTGTTTTCTTTCTTTTTCCGGTTCGGTATTTTTTCTTTGGATGATCACAATCAAGATAATCGAATACATTATTACCACGTTCTTGATAGTAAGCAGTCGTACTTCTATTGTCAATTCTGTTTTATATAACAGTAGCTAGTTGCAAGTTAGATTAACTGTGTTATTGATTCTTGGTGTTCTTGCAGCAATCATCACATGGATACCTCCCATAGCTGGTAAGCCACATCTTTCGTCTTTCAAATATATTATTACTAGAAATCATTTTAATGTCAAAATGATGGAGGAGAAGTATTGTAATAACCTCTGCTTATATGTGATGGTTGTACACAGGGCCTAGCATTGTGGCAAGAATCGTTCTATTTCCATGCATAGTTGTATTTCTAATGATTAAGTTACAAAGAAGGCATTTGTCGATTTATGATGCAATTGAAAGTTTCCTGCACGGTGAGAACAATTTCGCGCCCATTAGATATTCCAACTCCAACATAAGAAAGATGACTAGGAACTTTAAAGAGAAACTAGGCCAAGGAGGTTATGGTTCAGTATATAAAGGCAAGCTTCAAAGTGGACCTAATGTAGCAGTGAAGATATTGAGCAAGCCCAAAGCTGATGAGCAAGACTTCATCAACGAGGTTGCCACAATCGGGAGGATTCATCATGTTAACATAGTACAACTTATTGGCTATTGTGCTGAGAGATGTAAGCGTGCTCTCGTGTATGACTTCGGCTATTGAGCTGAGCGATGGAAGCGAGCATTCGGGTATGACTTCATGCCTAACGGATCACTTGAAAAGTACATCACACCTCGAGAAGGAGGAGCTGAACTATTAAGTTGGGAAAGAAAGTTTGAAATTGCTCTTGGAGTTGCTCGAGGTATTGAATACTTGCATCGAGGTTGTGACATTCAGATTCTACATTTTGACATCAAGCCACACAACATACTTTTGGATGAGAATTTCATTCCAAAACTATCTGATTTTGGTCTTGCAAAATCATACCCGACGGATAAGAGCATTGTTACTCTAACAGCAGTCAGGGGAACAATTGGTTATGTAGCTCCAGAGTTGATCAACAGAAGCATTGGTCCAATATCTTATAAGGCAGATGTCTATAGCTTTGGAATGTTACTCATTGATATCGTAGGCTTGAAAACAAACTCGGCAGCCAGAGAGGATATGTCCAGCCAGTATTTCCCACATTGGATTTATGATCAGCTCGACAAGGGAAAGGAGATTGAAGTACTAGACGAGACACATGAAGACGTAAAGAAGCTGACTTTAGTTGCTTTGTGGTGCATACAAATGAATCCACTTGATCGTCCCTCAATGACTAAAGTAGTAGAAATGCTTGAAGGCGAATTACAAGCACTGCAAACGCCTCCCAGGCCCTCTGAATCGCGGGAACCATGTTCATTGGAATTCAATCTAATTAGTTCTTCAATTAACTCAACTGAGTCTGTGAAGTTGCTTGAGAGTTGTTCTGATTATGCAAAAATAGATGTAATTGTTGCTTGACATCACATATTATGTACGTAATTCGTGTTGTTCTGAATAAAATATCAAGTTCATGCTAAATTTTATGATGTTTGTTCAAAAACTAAAGTTTGTGACAGACATTTGAATTTGTCACAAATATTTAATTGATAAAATGAAAATGTGTGATGAAACAAGTAATGTGAAGTGATTAGTTCTAAGAGAATGATCCTCAATGGAGTTTTTACTTGTTTAATTATCATATATTAATAATCCATCACAAAATGGAACTTGTGATGAATTTTTCCAGTCACAAATTTTAACCAGTTTGGATGGTGTTACGTACTTAACAAGAAAAATACAAAACAAATATTGTCTATAAGGTAATATTAGTGAGATAAGACTAATTACATTATTGAACCTCATCAAATTGAAATAAATATATACATTGTTGCATTTAACTAATAAACTATTTCATTGACCATCTTCATAGGTTTGCGTGAATAAGAGATATTTATGAGGATCCACATTGAACATTACAAAACAATATGCAATATTATTTTTCGCTAAGCTTATTATTCAAATCTTCACTTAAATAAGCAATATTATTTACTATAAAATATATACTCCCTCCGTCCCATTTTATGTGAGGTACTTTGACTCGGCACGGACTTTAAGAAAGAAGGGAAGACTTTTAAAACTTGTGGTCCAAAATGAATGATAGAAATTTGTGTGGTTGTAAATCATTTCATTAAGGATAAAATAGACATTTTATAGTCAAATTGTTACTTAATATAGAAATGTGTCATTCTTTTTTGGACTGACTAAAAAGGAAAGTAAGTCACATAAATTGGGATAGAGGGAGTAAGTAAAAACAAAATGAGAAGAAAACACTAAGGTAATGTTATGATCACGTTAAATCAGCCATGATTGAAGTGTTGGAAGAGAATGTGGACCTAAAATCAGTTTAGCAAAATACAGAACATAATGGAAGTAAAAAATTCATATAGGCGAAATATATTAGATTCAATAGTTGCTAGGAATCTTTTTAGTTTTCTTCTTAAAAACAATTTTGCATGTCAATGGAAACAGAAGAGAACTCAAAAGGGCCATGTTTTTGAATTTTGGGATGGAATGGGTTCAACTGAAATGGATATAGTAAGTATTCATATAGCAGACCCAATAGACGCTGGGGCCATTTTTTTTCCACTTTTCCCCTTGCTAACACTTGAAAAGAAATGGGGAATTTTCTGTTGGAAGAATGTACAAAAGAGACCTGGCAACACATCCGGGGGGCATTTTTGGACCTTGTGAACAAATCTGGAAATCCAACACCCCAACCAAGATAAAGTGTTTCACATGGTCAGTGTGCAGAAGAGCATGCCTGACTCAGGAGAGACTGAAAAAAAGAGGATTTCAGATTGTTTCTAGGTGCTTCTTTTGCCATGAGAAGGAGGAAACAAACAATCATTTGTTCCTTCACTGTAGAGTGACTTCCCAGATATGGTATATGCTTCAAAGCATTATTCAAGATCCTTGGGTGGTGCCTGAGCATACTGCTGACCTACTAAACTGTTGGATGAGAAGAGGGGGGAGTAAAACACAGAAAAAATGGTGGAATCTAGTTCCATCTTGCATATGGTGGTCAATTTGGAAGGAAAGAAACAATAGGTGCTTTAAGAATATTACTAACCCAATGCAGAAAGTTAAAGAAAACTGCATTAATACTCACTCTATATTTTTGGTGTAAAGAAGAGGGTATATATGAAGTAGATCAGTTAGTAGATTTCATAGGCTCTTTGTAATCAGGACTATTTGGCCTTTGAATGTTTTTTT
>NW_006239486.1:7535-7713 GCF_000226075.1 Solanum tuberosum
ACATTATACATAATAATGGATAATACAAATAAAAGTGAAATCATTAATGAAATACAATTAAAAGGACCTAGATATGTGATTACTCTCAGTGTGGAGTTCTCTTTCATTTAATGTTTTGATTTTTCCACTCTTTTATCAAGAAAAGTCTTGTGCCACCAAGATTGACTATGAGAGATAT
>NW_006239486.1:8431-12111 GCF_000226075.1 Solanum tuberosum
ACATGCATCCTACGTGGCATAATACATGTAGGATGTCACATAGGATGCAAATTGTCACATAAAATGCCAAGTAGTATGTGTGTATACTTGTTCAACTCTATACAAGGTTAAGTGTTTACTTGTGCACATCAAAGTTGAACACAAATAAAAGTGAAATCATTAATGAAATACAATTAAAAGGACCTAGATATGTGATTACTCTCAGTGTGGAGTTCTCTTTCATTTAATGTTTTGATTTTTCCACTCTTTTATCAAGAAAAGTCTTGTGCCACCAAGATTGACTATGAGAGACGTGTTGAATAAGTAGACACTTAAATTTTTATAAAATTGAATAAGTAGTCACATGCATCCTACGTGACATGTACATGCATCCTACGTGGCATAATACATGTAGGATGTCACATAGGATGCAAATTGTCACATAAAATGCCAAGTAGTATGTGTGTATACTTGTTCAACTCTATACAAGGTTAAGTGTTTACTTGTGCACATCAAAGTTGAACGGCATAGATGTCAGATGAACCCAAGTTAAAGAACATGTTTATGTATTATATATGCCTTTCTTTTAAGGGCATCTGCAACCCAAACACCAAATTTTACACCAAAAAGGAATATATTTCTCTCTCTTCATTATTGTTATATTATTTCTTATTTCATTTTATATTTTTCTTATTTCATAAAACAAATTCTTTCTAAAAACATTCACCATATATAATTCATATTATTTAATATAAAATTATTTTGTACCATAATTTTTTAAATATATAAATTGCTAGCAAATATTATACATTATACATAATAATGGATAATACAAATAAAAGTGAAATCGTTAATGAAATACAATTAAATAAACATTACATAATTGAAAAAATATTTTAAATTCTACATAAATATTCAACTTTCAAGATCACTACGGTGCTCCCATAAATGCTCCATTAATGCATTACGTAGCTCAAAATGAGCTTTTTTTGTCCTTTATTTTTTTATATCAAAGTTAGAAATTGTTGAAATTGATAATTTTTCTGAATGTTAATTGTAGTTATATCCAATTATAATTTATAGTAGAATTAACATAAATTTGATTTTTAAAAAAAAGTCATATATAGAAAAATTAATTTATAAAAAAAGATAAATTTTATATCTAAAATTAATATTATAAAAATATTACATAAAAAATAATTAAATATACAAGAGATTTAATTAAAACATACAATTTATATAATGTTTAATTAAAAGTTTGTATAATGAAATAATATTAAAATATTCAGAAAGGTAAAATTTGGTGTTGGGTTAGAGATGGTCTAAGTAGTATTTAATGACTTACCGGACTTGATGAAGACTTGCCATTGTTCTTTTAGGATTTAATGACTTAATTGGTTTGGCACCAGTAGGGAAGAGGGAAATACCCTAATAAAAATATAATGTCTGTAGTAACCAAGTTTCTTCTTACAATCCTCATATTCATGTACCTCTCAGAAACCCCATTAGCAGAACAAAGACAGCAGTGTGTTCCTTCTAGTTGTGGGCATCTTCATAACATCAGTTATCCCTTTCGATTGAAAAGTGATCCAAAGCACTGTGGCCTTGAAAATTATGAATTGATCTGTAAAGGAGATCACACCATATTAACAATACCGCCATATGATTGGCACGGAACACTGAACTACTATGTTCAAGCCATCAATTACGATAACTCCACTATCCGCCTTGTTGATCCTGGTATAAGAGAACAAGTTATTTGCTCTCTTCCTCAGAATTCGATTTCAGTTTACACTTCCCTTTTTTATTTTGTTTCTTTTATAGAATTAATGCCTGGTTTTGTTAAGTTAATCACTCTCTTCAGCTGTCCATTTGCCATAAATTCTCCAGTCTTTGTGGAAATCACTAATTGTCTCAACAGGAGTTATGCTTCCAATGTTTCTTCTGATTCATTTAAGGGACACACATATGCAACCATGGCTGAATTATCACCATCCGATTTGAAAGTCGGGTGTAGTGTAGACCTCATGTCAATAACTTCATGGCGTATTCAGGATGCAAATGCCAACATTTCTATTTTAAGTTTGCATAATGCTTTGGCATATGGATTTGAGCTTTCATGGTTTATTTACGTTTATTGTGGCAAGTGCGCCTATCCATATCTATGTGAAGGGAAAAATTCAAGTGATGTTCGTTGTGTGGATTACAGCTGCAAAACTTACCATTTTAGATTCTTCAAATCGTCGTGTGGTAAGAACATTCCTAATGTCATGCTTAGACACTTTTTTTAGCATTTTTTTCTGTGCATGTTTTAATGTATTTTTTCTTTGGATGACCACAATCAAGCTTACTATTCCCACGTTCTTGATAGTAAGCAGTCGTACTTCTATTGTCAATTCTGTTTTATATAACGGAAACTAGTTGCAAGTTAGATTAACTAAATTATTGATTGTTGGTGTTTCTGCAGCAATCATCCTATGGATACTTCCCATAGCTGGTAAGTCACATCTTTCGTCTTTCAAATTTATTACTAGAAATCATTCTAATGTCGAAATGATGGAGCAGACGTTGGTGGTTGAATTTTTAGTTTAACCATTCACAAATTTTTCTTGCTTATATGTGATGGTTGTACACAGGGCTTATCATTGTGCCAAGAGTCATTCTATTTCCATGCATACTTGTATTTCTAATGATTGAGTTACGAAGAAGGCATTTGTCGATTTATGATGCAATTGAAAGTTTCCTGCACGGTGAGAACATTTTCGCCCCCATTAGATATTCCAACTCCAACATTAGAAAGATGACTAGGAACTTTAAAGAGAAACTAGGCCAAGGAGGTTATGGTTCAGTATATAAAGGCAAGCTTCAAAGTGGTCCTAATGTAGCAGTGAAGATCTTGAGCAAGCCCAAAGCTGATGGGCAAGACTTCATCAACGAGGTTGCCACAATCGGGAGGATTCATCATGTTAACATAGTACAACTTATTGGCTATTGTGCTGAGAGATGTAAGCGTGCTCTCGTGTATGACTTCATGCCTAACGGATCACTTGAAAAGTACATCACACCTCGAGAAGGAGGAGCTGAACTATTAAGTTGGAAAAGAAAGTTTGAAATTGCTCTTGGAGTTGCTCGAGGTATTGAATACTTGCATCGAGGTTGTGACATTCAAATTCTACATTTTGACATAAAGCCACACAACATACTTTTGGATGAGAATTTCATTCCAAAACTATCTGATTTTGGTCTTGCAAAATCATACCCGACGGATAAGAGCATTGTTACTCTAACAGCAGTCAGGGGAACAATTGGTTATGTAGCTCCAGAGTTGATCAACAGAAGCATTGGTCCAATATCTTATAAGGCAGATGTCTATAGCTTTGGAATGTTACTCATTGATATCGTAGGCTTGAAAACAAACTCGGCAGCCAGAGAGGATATGTCAAGCCAGTACTTCCCACATTGGATTTATGATCAACTCGACAAGGGAAAGGAGATTGAAGTACTAGACGAGACACATGATGACGTAAAGAAGCTGACTTTAGTTTCTTTGTGGTGCATACAAATGAATCCACTCGATCGTCCCTCAATGACTAGAGTAGTGGAAATGCTTGAAGGCGAATTACAAGCATTGCAAACGCCTCCCAGGCCCTCTGAATCGCGGGAACCATGTTCATTAGAATTCAATTTAATTAGTTCTTCAA
>NW_006239486.1:12568-13985 GCF_000226075.1 Solanum tuberosum
ACAGAGTGAGAGAAATTTGCTATAAAATTTTAACTATAACTATGAATTATAATTCTTTTAAACTATAGTTAATGTAAAGTAAATACATATCACAAGTTTATCTTACGTACTATATAATTTTTCCTGAAGAAGAATAAGATTATTAAATAATAAACAAAAACAAAATGAGAAGAAAACACTAAGGTAACGACATAATCGCGTTAAATCAGTTGTTACACATTATGAGACTTTTCGTTGTTATCTAATTATGAATTTGAACGATACGCTACAATAAAATATATATAACAATCAAAACAAACATAACATTTAAACTAACAATACAATACTAATCGGTAACAACCATCCATACAATGCTATTGTAAAGAGTTCAAGAATTTAGTTGTATTAAAGGTGAAGAAAACATGATATGACACAACCCAAAATTAATTAACATAGAAAAGTTTTCTTCATGACTCATTAATATCAAGAAAAATTGGTTTGTAAAGTTGTCTTCTTTATTATTATTATTATATTAGCAAATTTCCAATATTGTGTTGAATATGCTAATATTACGAACCCCCCCCCCCCTTTATTTTTTCCACATGTTATTGTTCCAATATTTTTTATATCAATCTTTAATTTGGTATCATATTATTTTTTGGCCAATTAATGACAAAGAAGACTTTAAGTCAACTAATGGCATAGAATTCTTTATCTTGAAAGTGTTGCCACTACTTAGTCAAGGAGTCCAAATAAAGAAGTGATTTTAACTTACATTAAAAAAAATAAAATCATGTGGTGTTCTAATTTTGTTGTCCCATTTAAGTAACATTTGTTATAAAAATTACACGAATATTTAGTCATGGCTGAAATTTTAACGAATTTTAATTTGTGTTTTAGATATGTATAATTGAGCATAGATTTATATATATTTTTTAAAATAATCAAAAGGGTGGTACATGGAATAGGGTTAGGAGTTGAGTCCTAGATCGAAGTCTGGATCGGGAGTCGAGGCTCCGATCAAAGTTGGGGTGGATCGGGAGGGGTCGAGATCGTAGTCCGGATCCGGATCTGGAGTTGGGCTCTTGTTAGGGTCAAGAGTCGAATTCTCGGTCAAGATTGGATAATGAGGTTGAAAAAGATTTTTGATATGATTTATTTACTAGTACCCATTAATACCAAGAAAATTGATTTGTGAAGTTGTCTTCATTATTAATAGCAAATTTCCAATACTGTGTTGAATATTCTAATAGTGGGCCCTTTTTTTTTTCCACACGTTATTTTCTCAATTGTGTTATATCAATCTTTAATTTGGTATCATATATTTTTTGGCCAATTAATGACAAAGAAGACTTTAAGTCAACTAATGGCATAGAATTCTTTATCTTGAAAGTGTTGCCACTACTTAGTCAAGGAGTCCAAATAAAGAAGTGAATTT
>NW_006239486.1:14369-16781 GCF_000226075.1 Solanum tuberosum
ACACAGAGTTGACATCATGTTTTTAAACAACTTTTCCTTATATTGCACTTGCTTTTAAATTGTTTTATATTGAAATGAGTTCAGTTATGTTGAGTTAAGTTGAGTCAGGTAAGTTCTTCAGATTCTCTTTCATGCCTATGTTGTTTTAGCATTCCAACTATCGCATACTCGTACATTCAATGTACTAATGCCAGTTGGCCTGCATGATCTTACGATGCAAGCATATATAACTAGGATCGGCATCCAGTGCCCCGTTGATCCAGTTGAGCACTCCAGAGTCAGTGGTGAGCCTCCTTGCATTCTGGAGGACTCCTTTATTGCTTTTAGTTCTTTTTAGTATTTCATTTGTTAGGATGATTGGGGGTCCTGTCCCGACATCCATCTCAGTTGTTTAGAGGCTTCATAGATAGTTAGTAGTCAGGTGTCTTTACATTATCATTTCAAATGTTGAGACTTGAGTTGTCATTTTGGCCAAGTTGAATGTTGACTATTAAACATTCTGTGTTATTTTACTAAAGTTCATTTGATCATAATAAAAATGTTTAGATTCTTCCGCTGAGTCAGTAAGTCAGGCCAAGGGTTCACTTGAGACTAGCAATGGTCTTCGAGTGCCGGCCATGTCCAGGGTGTAGGCCCGGGGCGTGACAGATAGTGAGGTTGAAAAAAGAATTTTGGTATCACAGAGCTTTGACTAATTTACTAGTACTCATTAATACCAAGAAAATTGATTTGTCAAGTTGTCTTCATTATTAATAGCAAACTTCCAATATTGTGTTGAATATTCTAATATTGGCCCTTTTTTTTCCACACGTTATTTTTTCAATTGTGCTATATCAATCTTTAATTTGGTATCATAATTTTTCTTTGTCTAAAATTACAGAAGAAGACTTTAAGTCAACTAATGGTATAAAATTCTCTAGTTGCAAGAAGTCCAAACAAAGAAGTGAATCAATAACTTAAATATAAAAATTTCATGGGGTGTACTAATTTTTCTGCCCCATTTAAGTAATATTTGTTATAGCTTTTATTATTTATTATTTATTTTTTACAAATATTCAATATTAGAATTTTTTAACTTCAATATAAAAATCTAGAGTTAGGTTTCCGGTCGGAATTCAGATTGGGAGTTGGATCTCGACTCAGGGTTGATCCAAGGTAAGGGCCGAGAGTTAGATCTCAAATTGGAGTTAGGATTGGGTTCATGGTCCGAACTGAGAGTCGGGTCGGGAGTTGAGTCCTAGATCAGGGTCTGAATTGAGGCGGTAGTCGGGTCTTCGATCAGGATCGGGGCGAGGTCTGGTCATCGATTGGGATCAAGGTAGGGAGTCGGGTTCTAGGTTGGGTCGAGGTCAAAGTTGGGTTCCAGATCAATAGTTTGGTCTGGAGTTAGATTTAGAAACCAGGTTGTTGATTAGGGTCAAGAGTCGAATCCTCAGTCTGGGTTGGGTAGTTAGGTTGAAAAAGAGTTTTTGGAATATGATTCCCTTACTTTATATAGGAATGTCCTCTTTTTTCCCCTTAAAACAAACATAACATTTAAACTAACAATACAATACTAATCGGTAACAACCATCCATACAATGCTATAGTAAAGAGTTCAAGAATTTAGTTGTATTAAAGGTGAAGAAAACATGATATGACACAACCCAAAATTGATTAACATAGAAAAGTTTTCTTCATGACACATTAATATCAAGAAAAATTGGTTTGTAAAGTTGTCTTCTTTATTATTATTATATTAGCAAATTTCCAATACTGTGTTGAATATGCTAATATTAGACCCCCCCCCCTCCCCCCCCGTTTTATTTTTTCCACACGTTATTGTTCCAATATTTTTATATCAATCTTTAATTTGGAATAATATATTTTCTTTGGCCAATTAAGGACAAAGAAGACTAGTTAACTAATGGCACATAATTCTTTATCTTGAAAGTGTTGCCACTACTTAGTCAAGGAGTCCAAATAAAGAAGTGAATTTTAACTTACATTAAAAAATAATAATCATGTGGTGTGTTACGACCCAATTTCGAAAACTAAAGGTTTCGAAATTGGGTCGTAACAGAATGGCGACTCCCCCGGGGATTCATCTAGGTTCTAACCAAAAGGATTTTATTGTTTGGCTAACTATTATTGTATTAATTGTTACTTTATGCAATTATGTGTTTAAATTTTGAATATTAATTGTCATATTGCATTCATGGCACTTTCTGATATTTGTATAGTATATTAAAGAACGGTTTCTGCATAATCGCAGCCGGACTTTTTATGCTCAACCCTTTTTCGGAATGATCGGCAATTTATTGGTACGTCATGCGTCCAATGGTTGTTGTGAGTTCCAGCCTAAGTTGTCCACTTGGGTTCCCGGTCTTTCAAAAGCCACTCCTAGTCAACTAGCGTAGAGCGAAACCAAAT